>NW_010160945.1:561-782 GCF_000695765.1 Mesitornis unicolor | reverse complement strand
TTGTATATATTTCATTATTTACCTATTTACAATATTATCCTGTAGTATTATTTTTCTTCTTTCATCAAATCTGTTGTTTTATTTTCCAACCCGTAAAGTCTCTCTCCCTTATTCTCTTTTCTCTTCCCTTCTGGGGACGGGAGAAGGGTTAATAGAGAGGGTCTGTCCAGGATTTAGTGGCCGGCCCAGCCCTAAACCCCGACAGGGGGGAAGGGGGCGAA
>NW_010160945.1:0-420 GCF_000695765.1 Mesitornis unicolor | reverse complement strand
TCTTTTCGCTTCCCTTCTGGGGACGGGAGAAGGGTTAATAGAGAGGGTCTGTCCAGGATTTAGTGGCCGGCCCAGCCCTAAACCCCGACAGGGAGGAAGGGAGGAAACAAGGGAGGAAGGGAGGGAGAGAGGAAAAGAGGAAGGGAGGAAGGAAGGGAGGGAGGGAGGAAGGGAGGAAGGGAGGAAAAGAGGAAGGGAGGAAGGAAAGGAGGAAGGGAGGAAGGGAAGAAGGAAGGAAAGAAGGGAGGAAGGGAGGGAGGAAGCGAGGAAGGGAGGAAGGGAGGGAGGAAAGGAGAAAGAGAGGGAGGGAGGAAGGAAGGGAAGAAAGAAGGGAGGAAGGGAGGGAGGGAGGAAGGGAGGAAAGAAGGAAGGAAGGAATGAAAAAAGGAAAGGAAGGAGGAAGGAAGGAAGGAAGGAAGG
>NW_010160944.1:3066-5836 GCF_000695765.1 Mesitornis unicolor | reverse complement strand
GCAGAAGGGGTGTGCTGGGCTGTGTATGGGATGCAGGAGGGGGTTCTAGGCCATGCAAGGAGCATAGGAGGGGGATGCAGGGACGTACATGGTTGGGGACAGGGGAAGGGGGTGCTGGGTTGTGTGTGGGGTGCAGCAGGAGGGTGCTGGGCTGTGCATGGGCAGGGGTTGCAGAAGAGGGGTGCTGAGCTGTGCAGGGGATGCAGGAGGGAGATGTATGGGCAGGGAGTTTCGAGAGGGAGGTGCTGAGTCGTTCGGGGGGTGTGGGAGAGGCTGCAAGAACATGCATGTGCAGGGGATGCAGGAGGAGGGTGCTGAGCTATGCAAGGGAGATGCAAGGATGCCCGTGGGTGCGGGCTGCAGGATCCCGGGGCTGCGCACAGGAGAAGCGTGGGAGGGTGTCAGGGTGCTGGATCCTGCAGGGTGAGTGGGATTGGTGGAGGGGACTTTGGGGGGAGTTGTTTGGCCAGAGAAGGTGGCAGCCTTGGCTCGAGGCGTGCGTGTGCTGCTGTGTGATGTCCCCTCCCATCCCTCGTCCCAGGCCAATGACGCCTGCAAGTGCAACGGCTGGAAGAACCCCCACCCCCCCCCCGCCCCCCCCATGGACCTGCAGCAGCCAGTGACCAACCTGAGTGAGCCCTGCCGGAGCTGTGGCCATGCACTGGGTAACCCCCTGTGGGACCCCCCGGGGCTGGGGAGTGGTGCTGATTCCCCCATCCTGACTGTGTCTCCCTGCTCCGCAGCGGACCACGTGTCCCACCTGGAGAACGTCTCAGAGGAGGAGATCAACCGGCTGCTGGGCATGGTGGTGGACGTGGAGAACCTCTTCATGTCGGTGCACAAGGAGGAGGACACGGACACCAAGCAGGTGTATTTCTACCTGTTCAAGGTGCGTCTGGGGCTGGGTGCCTCCTAGCCCCTGCCCACAGTGGGTCTTGCCTGGGGGGGTCCCTGTGGGGAGCTGGGGCTGCTGCCCTGCTTCTTGTCCTGCTCTGTGGGGATTTGTGATCTGTGTGGGCTGAGCCAACCCCTAGCCTGGCTGGGGACCTGAAACACCAACCCCATGCTGGGAGTGGCCGCTTTCTGGTCCTGATTCCCCCTGGAAGGGAGGTTTCCAGGGCAGAAGCATCTGTGCTCCAGGGTGGATTCTGGCACCTTCCCAGCTGTGGAGATTGGTGCAGCTCCACAGCAGCGCTGAGCTGCCCCCACTGCCCAAGGTTGCCTGGGCTCGGGACCTTGGTCCATAACCTTGTCACATGGCATCCGCGCAGCTCCTGCGGAAGTGCATCCTGCAGATGAGCCAGCCTGTGGTCGAGGGCTCCCTGGGCAGCCCCCCCTTCGAGAAACCCAACATTGAGCAGGTAAGGCTGCTGCCAGGCTCTTGCATTGCACTGGTGACTTGTCCTGTGCTCTTCAGGGCCACCTCCCTCTTTGGGGGCAGCACTGGGCTTGTGCAGCGCCCAGTCCCCTCCACTGCCCTGTCCTGTCCCTAGGGGGTCCTGAACTTCGTTCAGTACAAGTTCAGCCACTTGCCGCCCAAGGAGCGCCAGACCATGTATGAGCTCTCCAAGATGTTCCTGCTCTGCCTCAACTACTGGAAGCTGGAGACGCCTTCCCAGTTCCGCCAGCGCTCCCAGAATGATGACGTGGCCACCTACAAGGTCAACTACACCAGGTGAGGGTGGGACAGGGTCCGAGCCTCTCCCCGGCTCTCCCAGGTGTTTGTCCCATTTGGAAAGCAGTGGGGACGTCCCTGGGCGCCTGCTCTCCTGGCCCCGCGATGTTGTCCCAGAAGGAATGTGGATGCTCTGGGGTTGCTGGTCCCATCTCATCGCTGGTCCGTGTTCCCCAGGTGGCTGTGTTACTGCCACGTGCCGCAGAGCTGCGACAGCCTTCCCCGCTATGAGACCACGCACGTCTTTGGGCGCAGCCTCCTCAAGTCCATCTTCACGGTCACTCGCCGGCAGCTGCTGGAGAAGTTCCGGGTGGAGAAGGACAAGCTGGTGCCGGAGAAGCGGACGCTGATCCTCACTCACTTCCCCAAGTAGGTGCTGGGCACGGGGATGGCCACTGTGCCATGCGGGGTCATGGGGCTGTGCGTGTCCCGTGCCTGCTCCCCAGCCGACATCCCGCTCCCCACCAGGTTCCTGTCCATGCTAGAGGAGGAGATTTACGGTGAGAACTCCCCCATCTGGGAGGCTGATTTCATTGTGCCGGCTGCAGAGGGGGCCCAGCTGGTGTCTCGCCCAGGTATTGGCAAGCAGCTCCTCCAGCTCGGGGGCTGTGGGATGAAGCACTGAGGAGCCTTGGCTGTGGCTGTGGTGTGGTGAGCTGCTATCTGGCACTCATGGGCATCGCTGGTCTCTTCCAGCCACAGTCAGCACCGTTGCTGTGCCCACCACTCCACTCTTCAGCAAGAAGCTCAGCAACAGCAGCTCTGCCACCAGCATGGATGCCAGTGCCCCAGAGCCTCTGCCAGGTAGGGCTGGTGGGAGTAGGGGGAGAGGGGGGACATCCTGAGGTCCCTCGAGTGCTGGAGGTGCTGCTCTGCCCCCCCAGGGGAGAAGCGGAAGCTGCCTGAGAGCCTGACACTGGAAGATGCCAAACGCATCCGTGTGATGGGAGACATCCCCATGGAGCTGGTGAATGAGGTCATGCTGACTATCACGGACCCCGCTGCCATGCTGGGCCCCGAGGTACAGAGCGGGGGGCACTGCGGGGCACTGGGGCTCTGCAGCACACGCAGAGCTGTGAGACCTCCCGTACCCTC
>NW_010160944.1:2612-2852 GCF_000695765.1 Mesitornis unicolor | reverse complement strand
CGTGCGTGGCTGGGGGCGCGGGGGGGCCGGCATGGGGGGCTCCCGTCTGATCCTCAGCCCCGCTGCCCGCAGGAAGCACAAGACGCTGGCGCTGATCAAGGACGGGCGGGTGATCGGAGGGATCTGCTTCCGCATGTTCCCCACCCAGGGCTTCACTGAGATCGTCTTCTGTGCTGTCACATCCAACGAGCAAGTGAAGGTGAGAGGGGGGCAGGCGATGGGCATGGCACGGGGGTCCCC
>NW_010160944.1:1830-2495 GCF_000695765.1 Mesitornis unicolor | reverse complement strand
CACCACCCCCTACTCCCCCACCTACGCGGAGGAGTCCGCCATCGGCTACTTCAAGAAGCAGGTGGGCTCTCTCCCCCAGGGAAGCTCCCCCCGGCCTCCCCACCCACAGTCCCCTTCCACCCACTCCCCCCTTTCCTTCTTAGGGCTTCTCTAAGGACATCAAGGTCCCCAAGAGCCGCTACCTGGGCTACATCAAGGACTACGAGGGGGCAACCCTGATGGAGTGCGAGCTGAACCCCCGCATCCCCTACACTGAGCTCTCCCACATCATCAAGAAGCAGAAGGATTTTTCCCGCAGGGGGCCAGTGCCAGCCCCCTCCCTGGGGAGAGGCTGTGGCTGTGTGGATGTGCTGGCCCTTGGGAACCGGCCCACAAATCTCCCCTGGGAGTGGGTTCATGGGCAGGGAGGGGATGATGCAAGTGCTGTTTATGGTGGCTGGGGTTGGCTCTGGCCCTGGGTGCAGCTGGTGCTCTGGGCCTATGGTGTCATGGTTTGGGTCCCCAGAGCATCCCCCAGTCCCTGCTTACGTCCCACCCCCTTGGTCATCCCCACAGATCATCAAGAAGCTGATCGAGAGGAAGCAGGCGCAGATTCGCAAGGTCTACCCTGGCCTTACCTGCTTCAAGGAAGGCGTGCGGCAGATCCCCATCGAGAGTGTCCCTGG
>NW_010160944.1:1440-1783 GCF_000695765.1 Mesitornis unicolor | reverse complement strand
GGGGGGGGCACTGTCTGGCATGGGGTTTCCATCCTCCCTCACCCACGGGGCAGATGTGGTGACGCTGATGCTTGTCTTCCAGGAGAAACAGGATGGAAGCCCCTGGGGAAGGAGAAGGGGTGAGTGCTGGGGTGTCCTGCAGCAGCGGGGGCTCAGCTTGGGCTACCCCTTGCTCCCGCCTCTGGGATGGGGAGGTGGTGGGGGCTCTGGGATGGGGAGATGGGGGTGCTGGGATGGGGGGACATTGCCCACCCTGGGCTGACGACACTGGTTTTGTGCTGCAGAAAGGAACTGAAGGACCCGGACCAGCTCTACACCACCCTGAAGAACCTCCTGGCCCAGA
>NW_010160944.1:0-1339 GCF_000695765.1 Mesitornis unicolor | reverse complement strand
GGGTGCCCTGAGCCCCCAGTGCTGGGGCAGGCAGGGGCTGCATGCACTTACGGCTGTAACTTGTCCCCCCCCATCTTCTCTCCAGACCCACCCCAGTGCATGGCCTTTTATGGAGCCCGTGAAGAAGTCGGAGGCACCGGATTACTACGAAATCATCCGCTTCCCCATTGGTAGGTGGCTGTGCCTGGACCCCTGGGGTGGGATGGTAGAGGAAGGGCTGAAGACCCCCCCCTCCCATAGTGGGGTCTGGGTTTTGGAAGCCCTGGGACAGTCCAGAAGAGAGAAGGGGGAGTCAGGAGCCGTAGTTGGGGTCCAGCTCCGTGGCAGGGGGGTGCGGGGAAGGGACCTGACCCTTCCCCATGCCTAGACCTGAAGACCATGACTGAGCGCCTGAAGAACCGCTACTATGTCACCAAGAAGCTGTTCATCGCCGACCTGCAGCGCATCATCACCAACTGCCGCGAGTACAACCCCCCCGACAGTGACTACTGCAAGTGTGCCAACACCCTCGAGAAGTTCTTCTACTTCAAGCTCAAGGAGGGGGGGCTCATCGACAAGTAGGGGAGCTGGGCTTGACCCCTCTGGTCACTGCCTGCCCCCCATGGGAGGGATGGTGCTGCGTGTGGGACCCTGGAGGGATTGGTGCTGTTTGCAGCCCAGGAGAGCTGGGCCTTCCCTCGGGGAGGCAGGGGGTGCCTGGTGCTGTGCTGTCCAAGCTGCTGTCTGCCTCTCCTGGGGATGAGCAGCGGGGCTGGGTCTTCATCAGGATCTGCCTAGGACAGGGGCTGTGCTGGGTTCCTGCCCTTCTCTGGAGGCTGGGAGCCCCCCAGCACCCGTCCTGGGGTCTTGCCTTCTGCCCTGGCTCTCGGCGTGGGGCAGGGGCACCCAAATGCTTTGGTTCTCGACTCTGCCTACGCACAGGCCCTCTGCCCCTCCTTGTGAATGTAGGGTAGGGCTCAGCCCTGCCTGCTGCAGGCAGCAATGCCTCTTGGGGGCCAGAGTCCTGCTGGGGTAGCTCTGCTCCTGTGCCATCCTGGTTCTGCTGCCTGCCTCAGGGGCAGCTCTGGCTCTCCCTGCCCGTGCTGCCAGCACTGCCTGTACCGCCCAGCGCTGCCCCTTTGCTTGGTCCCCTGCTCCTTGTCCCCTGTGCTGTCATCGTTGGGTGGGTGCTGGTGATGCTCTAGGGCCAGCCCTCACCGGGTGGGACCAGTATTCCCCCCCATTCCACTTGACTTTGTTTCGTTTTGTTTTGTTTGTTTTTTTTTAATAAACGTCCTTGTGCAGCCCCAGCTGCATCTTTGACAGGGGGGTGGCAGCCTGGGTGGATTGGGGAGGGGAT
>NW_010160943.1:0-19365 GCF_000695765.1 Mesitornis unicolor | reverse complement strand
TTCTGTGATTCTGTGATTCTGTGATATCTAAGGTGCTGTTGCCCAGAGAGTTTATAGCTGCAATTCTTTTATTCCGCCCTCCCCATTTCGGTGATTCTCCAGCTTTCCCTGTTCTTCCACCCCCCATTCTCAGGAAAACTGCTCATAAATGAACATCCCTAATGTGAGTTTCTGTACTGAGTCCTCCTTCAAAATTAGGGACTCCTCCCACACAAAATAATTACAGCTGAGGCTTCTTTTTTTAACCCAACTCAAAACCACAAGTATGAGGACCTACAGGTAAGCCAGCACCACTCCTCCATCTAATACATCTTCTTACAAAACATCTGGAAGGAACTGCATAGCTCCACCCAGCCCGAGTCTACAGAGGAAATTTTTTTCTCACAGGTCCCAGAGGAGTTGCTTTCTGTGCTAAGTCTGCACCAGTTACAATCCTTGTCTACAGCTCAAGCTGAATTTCCTAAAATAAAAACAAAACAACAAAAAAAGAGAAAGTAAATAGAGAGAAGGAAAAGAAAAGGAGCCAACAAAAAAAATCGCCCCCATCTCATCATGTCCTCACCTCACCTCAGGCATTGGTCTTCCCAGGGTTTGGAGGAAAAGGTCTTGGTGTTGGCAAACGAGAGCACCGAGGTGTCTCAGTGATCTGCTGCCTTTCACTTCAGCAGAGCTTTGGCACAAGAAATATTCCTTCATTCAACAAGGGTTCAGAGAAAAACATGCAAGTGTTGCCTGGGCTTCACTGGCTATTGACTATTGATCCCTTGGGGATCAATATTGGGCCCAACACTATTTAATATCTTCATTAGTGATCTGGATGTTGGGATCGGGAGCTCCCTGATGAAGTCTGCTGATGACACCAAAATGGGTGGGGTAGTTGACACTCCAGAAGGGAGAGCCACCCTCCAGGAAGACCTGGACAGACTGGACAAGTGGGCTAGCATGAACTCTAGGAAGTTCAACATGGACAAATGTAAGGTCTTACACCCGGGAATACATAATCCAAGAACACAGCTGAGACTGGGTTCCACCTGGCTATAGGTGGAAAGGGACCTAGGGGTCTTGGTGGATGACAAGCTCAACATGAGCGAACAGTGTGCTGCAGCTGTAAAGAAAGCCAACAGGATGCTGGGTTTCATTAAAAAGGGCATCACCAGCAGAGATAAAGAAGTCATTATCCCTCTCTACCCAGACCACACCTTGAGTACTGTGTCCAATTTTGGCCCCTGCTATACAAAAAAGATGTGGAGAGGTTGGAAACAATCCAGAGAAGGGCAACAAGAATGATCAGAGGACTGGAAGACCTGCTGTATGAAGAAAGGCTGAGGAAACCGGACTTGTTCAGCCTTGGGAAGAGAAAGCTTAGGGGGGACCTTATCACCATGTACCAGTACATAAGGGGTGGCTACCAAGAAGATGGAGGCTACTAAGAATATGGAGACTCCCTTTCCACATGGAGTCACATGGAGAAGACAAGAGGTAATGGACAAAAGTTGCTTCTGGGGAGATTCTGATTGAACTCCAGAAGAAATTTTTTTACCATGAGATCAATCAAACATTGGAACAATCTCCCAGGAGAAGTGATGAATTCCCCTACATTGGTCAGTTTTAAGTGTCAGCTTGACAGGGTGCTGACTCAATTCATTTAAACTGTACTTTGACCTTGAGAGGTTGGACTAGATGATCCTTGTGGTCCCTTCCAACCTGGTGTTCCATGATACTATGACTGACTGAAGAGGTGATGAATCTGTCCTCCACCTCCTGAGCCCTCTCCTGGTTCCTGGGCCTGTAGAGGAAAAGGGGTCTCTGTCACAGCTAGCCCATGTTTAGGCTCTTGCAGAGCACACAGCTGGACACAAGCCCTGGGGCAATATCTGGCAGCAATGGGCCAGGAGGAAAGCACCTGGCGGATGGTGTGAAGAAGCAAAAGTCTGAATGATATGAGCACTCTTGATTTTGGAGCCACAGAAGGGCAGGAAGCTTAGAAATCCTTGATACTACAGTCACTTTACAGAGTGGAAATGTATTGTTAAGAGGAAATACATGTTTAATCACAAATATATACATAGGCAACATATATATTTAAAAGTATGTAATGCCAATTTCCAAAACAAGACAAATGATCCCCCTGCTTCATGCTTCTTCTTGGCCTGGTGACACAAGCAGGGAGAATTTTTAGGTCCCTTCAATCTGCCAAATTCTAGCTTCCATTTCTCCTGATTACCATCAGAGTCAGACTATGCCTCCTAAGAGCCTGTGCCTTCCCCACATCCTGCCCACACTCATTGCTTGGCTCCTCTTGTCCTCCTTCAGGTGAGCGGGAAGAAGGTTGTCATACATTCATACCAGGTTGGACGGGGCTTTGAGCAACCTGGTCTAGTGGAAGGTGTCCCTGCCCATGGCAGGGGAGTTGGACTGGATGATCTTTAGGGTCCCTTCCAACCCAAACCATTCTGTGATCCTATGACACTTCAAGAACAGCTATTCTTACTAAAAAGCAGGCGAACTGCAGGCCCCAGTCTACAGAATTAAACCCCTCAGTTATTCTTCTGCTGCATAAACCTGCACCACAACTGTTGCCAAAGCCAGCCACATAAACAGATCACTGTCAAGTTCCACACTCAGCTTTTCACCAGGATCAAATTAGCAGTCATGTCCCAATTCTGTTTTGCATCAAGATGACCTATGCAGCGCTACAGGCTTGGGGATGAGTGGCTGGAAAGCTGCCAGGCAGAAAAGGACCTGAGGGTGTTGGTGGACAGCAGGATGACCATGAGCCAGCAATGTGCCCTTGCAGCCAAGAACGCCAATGGCATCCCAGGGTGTATTAGCAGGGATGTGGTTAGTAGGTCGAGAGAGGTTCTCCTTCCCCTCTACTCTGCCCTGGTGAGACCACATTTGGAATATTGTGTTCAGTTCTGGGCCCCTCAGTTCAAGAAGGACAGGGAATTGCTTGAAAGAGTCCAGTGCAGAGCCACAAAGATGATTGAGGGAGTGGAGCATCTCCCTTATGAAGAGCAGCTGAGGGAGCTGGGTCTCTTGAGCTTGGAGGAGTCTGAGGGGTGACCTCATTAATGTTTACAAATTTGTAAAGGGCGAGTGTCAGGAGGAAGGAGCCAGGCTTTTCTCAGTGACAGCCAATGACAGGACAAGGGGAAATGGGAGCAAGCTGGAGCATAGGAGGTTCAATCTGAACATAAGGAAAAACTTTTTTACTGTGAGGGTGACAGAGTACTGGACCAGGCTGCCCAGAGAGGCTGTGGAGTCTCCTTCTCTGGAGACATTCAGAACCCACCTGGACATGTTCCTGTGTGACCTAGTCTAGGTGATCCTGCTCTGGCAGGGGGATTGGACTGGATGATCTTTCGAGGTCCCTTCCAACTTCTAATATTCTGTGATTCTGTGACCTCATTATGGCACTGAAGGGATCTTGGAATAAGCGTCAGCAGTGGTTAGGAGGGGATAGAAGAAATTTATGTTTCACCTGTGATGGTGCCTTTCCTGTGTGTCATGCTGCAGGTACACATTCAATTTTTTCCAGTTAAGTATTTCCATGCGTTGACTGTCACCGTGTTCGAGCACCTGGCACAGAACCTCCCAAGTTTACAGCTTCTCCTTTGTAGGCAATAGAAATATCCCAAATACACCAGACCCCCATACCTTGCTGTGGGGTTCAGGGACCCAGAGGACAACACGATGGAGTCAAGACTCTGAGTTTAGTCTGAGCAGACACTTCTGAAGAGCTTTCCATCTTTATTTCAAATAGATCACTGGCTACTGTAACAAATCAATTCCTCACTGCTTTATTCCCTGCACAGCTTGTACCATCCAAAAAATGTATAAAATACTATTTTGCTGATTACAAGTTTGTTCCAGCTTCCCAAAACTGTGACAGAGAAAGTGCTAAAGTACCAGAAAACAGTTCTCTGATTAAATTTATTACAGTAGAACTATGAATCACATTTCCAAATAGGGTGGTTCGAAAATACTGGGGTGTATTTATTTAAAACATGAGAAAAAACAGACCTCAGTGAAGCATAAGTATCAAAATGAGAATTCAGACTTTTAAACTATTTGACAAAACTATGTTAAGCAAACAGTGACACCAGGAGCTAAAAATATTTAATGAAAAGCTCATTATGGTCCTGGTAAGATGAATTTGAGAACATTTATGGAGATGGGGGAATACACACACACACAAAAAAGCCCCAAACAAGCAAACAAAAACCAACAGCAATAGAGCAGAGCAGAAACCAGTCTAAAATTTCTATTAAAAAACTTGATTTTTTAAAAAACTCTATTGCTTACTACTCAGGCTCATTGTTGCAAACTACAGGGCAGACTGTAAGTCCATTTAAGCTCATGGGAAATCAGGCACTAGTATTGCCTACCACAGCCACTGTCTTTCCACTGAACAGTGAAACACACCCTCCCAACAGTACTTCCACTGTGATACTTTCAATCTCTTGCCCACTAGTAAAAGGATATCTATAATTTTAATTTTTCAACTACCGGTGATCTCTTCCCCTGGACCAAATATCAGAATGAGGAAATCTGGGCTGTACATGTGGCTGAGACTGGTTTCTGTAATGGACTAACCCAAACCCAATTCTTCTCCAGAGGCTGCATCATTTCCTACCCATCTTGTTGGGTTGCACACCCAAGCCTTTTAGTGCTTTTGTGCATTGGCTGCTTCTCAATATAGGTAAATGAAGAAGTGAGAGATTGCCTAGATATCCTCTCCTAGCACCTCTTCAAGACCTGAGGAGGGGTTGGTTGCAGGGCTTGGTTTCTCCCATGCCCTGAGCGAACAGTAACAACATGATGTTTGTCCTTGGGGGTCGAGTGGCAGAGGAGGTGTCAGGGAGGCCCAGCAGCTGTACCCAGTGTGTGGCCACCATGGGCAGGGACATCCTCCAGGGCACATAGACTGCCCCAGGGCCAGCACCTCAAAAGCCTTCCTCTGAAGGATGCTGGGTGGTGGGGGCAGTGGCCAGGGCTGCAGTGGGTGGGACTGCACATGGAGGGCCTCATTACCCACATGTCACAGTGCCACCATCTGGAAAAATAGCAGTCACAATGCCCTGGAGCAGGATAAAAGGGAGCATCCTCCCATGTTCCACTGCCAGAGATGGCCCAGGGGCAGGCCAAAGACATCTGAGAGGAAATCCTTGAGGAGCTGGTGGAATTACTTGGAGGGGGCTGAGGGAGGAAGACCAGAGGCTGGATGAGGCTGTTGGAGGTTCTCCACTGCAAGGCCAGCTCCCAGCAGGCCACCTTCAGAGCTCACCTGAGGGACAGAAATCCTTTTCAGCTGTATACCTGTAGCCTGGCCAAGGAAACGTCAACTTGAGGAGCACTGCAGAGCTTGTTATCCTCATCCCCTACAAAGCCAGGGGCAGCTGCTGTAAGAAATGGGATACAGAGATGTTGCATGGGGGGGTCCCAGTGCTTTGGAGCACCCACTGGTGTCTGCCAGGTGCAGGAAGGATTCTTGCCCTCAAGGTCACTCAGGCCAGAGGCATTTGGCCAATTTCAGAAGCCTCTGAAACAGCTCCAGGTGGAGAGAGAATAGGGCTTGGGCATCCTCTGGGAGGTGTGACCAGCCTGTGGCATGAGGGGACAGGTCTTGCTCACATACTCAGGGAATAGCCCAGGAAGGAATTTTCCCCTGGGGCAGATTGGCACTGGTCTCTGGGGATTTTCTGCCTTCCTCTGCAGCACTGAGCAGGATCACTTTCCAGGGCTCCTCTGGCCCATTTTGAAGAGGTTACTGCCTGCTGCTTGTGCACCATGAAGATGGCCTGTTGTGCCCTGCAGCTGTGGGGAGGGAGGCTTTTTTCTCCCCCATGGTGGGCTAGCAAGTGTCCCTAGGGTGTTTTTGCCTGCCTCTGGAGCATTGAGCACAGCCACTTGCCACCACTCCTCAGGTCCATTTTGGTCAGGTGCCTGCTGCTCCTGCTCCACAAAGGTGGCCCTTGTGCCCCATATCTGGGAGGAGGAAGCTTTCCAGACTCCCAGGGTGGGCCCCTGGGGTTTCTTCTTGTCCTCTGTTACAGAGGACTGAGCATAGCCCTTTGCCAGGGCTCCTCTGAGCCCTTTTGGCTCAGTTCTTGCCTGCTGCTTTTGCACCTCCAAGGTGCCACTTGTGCCCTGGCTCCCTCGGGCTCTCTTGCCCAGTGCAGGTTTGTAGCAGGAGCGAGCTTTGCCCTTCCCTTGGCTACATTTCCCCAGGGGTTCTTGCCTGTGCAAAACAGCCTGGGCTTCGAAGGGCTTCAGGCTTGCTGCACCGTTGGAAATGCCACTTTCCAGCGCTCCCTGCATGCAATGCAAGCGCAGGGCAGGCACAAGAGCACTTTTCATGCATCTGTGGCCAAGAAGCACAGCAGTGGAGCAAGTTCTGGAAGGAAAAGTGTGCTTGTCATCGATACGTGTCCTACTTTGCAAAATACTCCATGGTACCACACACCTCTTCTTTTGTGTGTGGTCAGTCTTCATCCTCATTCTTCAAATTCCCACTCTTCAGGAAACAAGGACTTGGCCTGTGTGCCTGCTGCTTCTTTCTGTAGCTCTGTGACTTTCCTTTGCCAGACTGCAAGGGATGTTTTCTGAAGCAAAACTGAAGAATGCACCAGCCTGCTCCTGGCTACACATGTGTATTGTGTTTATGCTTGTGAGCATCGGCTCTGAAACAGCTTCAGAAAAATTAAAGCCTGTTTCCACTTGTAACATTTGTGTTCTTGAAAGTGTTTTTAGAGCTGAAAAACCCCATGCGTTTCAGGCAAATAAGTCTCAGTGTTATTCGACTCATGGTGAGTGCAGGGAATTGAACAGAACAGTTATGCTACGTTATGCCTAGAGTTCTGCAGGGCAAGCCATGACCTAGGTCTAAGGGCTCACCCAGAAGAGCAGCTCTCTGCAGGGCAGGTCCCAGGCCCATCCAGGAGACAGGGGCAGAGACAGGCAGACCTACAACGTAGCTCAGGCAGGGACTGAAGGCCCCAGGCTGAGCTGAGACATGTCCTCTGGGCCCTTGGGGAGGCTAGTCCCAGCCGTTGAGGTCTGTGAGCACCCCCAGGACCCTGCACTGCTCATATGCTCTGCTTTAGACTTTGATGGTTGGCCATTGTGGAGACTGTGAATATTGAGCCAGATGGACCTTCGCTCTGATAGAGTGCTGTTGTTCTCAGGTCCTTGTGTTTTAGTCTGTTTTTCCACAGGAAACAGCTCAAGCATTTCTGAAAATGAGTACAAGGAGAAAAAAATCCACAGGTATTGCTCACCTCAAGAAGATTTGCAAGCATTTATTTCAGGAGCACATCCTGCTTCTAACCGAGGGCTTGATTATTGAGTCTTACTAGTGTCAGAGATGTGGGGTTTTGCCATCTTGTGGAAACCCAGCTCTACTGGACAAACACAGAAGACTTCCAAGAAATGCACTTCACACCTGCTTTTTGCAAGTTTGTTCAGAGGGACAAATGATCTTGAGACAATCCACAGCTCTCATCCCCATCAGAAGGTACATGCCTCCTTCCCAGAGCGTGACAGAACCAATGCCTAGCATGGGAAGTGACTGCCCACTGAATCCCTTCTGCTAGTGCAGTGCTGGGAAGAAATGTCATCAGAGATTTCCTCAGCATATACTCACAGGGAAAGACAGAGATAGGAAGAGGAATACACTAGACTAGACTAGTTGAGTTGGAAGGGACCTACAACAACCACCTACTCCAACTACCTGACCACTTCAGGGCTGACCAAAAGTTAAAGCATGGGCCTTGTTCAAATGCCTTTTAAACACTGACAGGCATGAGGCATCAACCACCTCTCCAGTAAGCCTGTTCCAGGGTTTGACCAACCTCCTGATAAAAAATATTTCCTCCTGTCAAGTCCAAACCTCCCATGATGGATACAGCTTTGAGCCCTTCCCACACATCCTGATGATGGGTACCAGAGAGAAGAGATCAGCACCTCGCTCTCCATTTCCTCTCCTCAGGAAGCTGTAGAGAGCAGTGAGGTCGCCCCTCAGCCTCCTTCTCTCCAAGCTAGACAAATCCAGTGTCCTCAGTCACTCCTTAGAGGACAAGCCTTCCAGTCCCTTCCTCAGCTTTCTTGCTCTCCTCTGGACACATTCAAGTATCAAAATGATCACATATATATATATATAAAGTACCAAAGTAATCATATATTCATACAAAAGTGATTGAAAACTCTGAAAATTTGGAAATAAGACAGCAAGACAAATCAGCTCAATTTAAATAGCAGGCTTTAATCCTGTTGAATATGCACTTTGTACTTATTTTTGAAACCACAGTTGAACTTCATCGGTGAATAACCACTGAAAACAACACATATAACTCTAGTGCAAAACTTACATTTAGCTTCTACTTATCTTCCGCTACTCAGGAAGATATAGTACAAGGATGCAAATGCTCATATAACCTGCAGTGCATGCACTCAGATTCCCTTTGATAACATTTTATTAACTTATAAAAAAATGTCATCTCTTATTTACTGAGCTATTAATACTTCACTCATTATTTGCTTTGGATGGCAGATAGACTACTCCATTTTATGAGGGCAGTAATCTAAAACTATGTTGAATGTACTGAATAGAGAAGAAAAATAGTAAATGTATCCTTAAAATGTACTGTATTTAAAACTAGTTTATTATAAAGAAAGTACAATCTGGGGTTTGAGCCTGAAGATTTAAAAACTGTTAGATAGCCCCTCATGCCTAGTTTGTAAGCTCAGGCCCAAAGAACCAAGCAATTATTTTTGCTTTCTAAACTTTCTAGCCATTTTATTATGGCTTAGTTATTCTTCAGGGGGAATTATACTGAAAGAAATACAGCAAAATGAAAAAACATTATATGAGAAGTCAGACCATGGAAAGCTATTTTATGAATTCAGAAAACTCTGGCCCTGGTCATTCTGCTAAAAGCTTCCCACAGTTTCAGAAACTTTATCTTAAACTTAGGTGGAAAGTATACATTGCTTTTTTTGTTGGCTTTATCACATTATTTTATTTTACTTATATAGTAACTATGGGCACTGCATTTTACTTTCAAATGCAATTTTGACTCGATTTAGGTTTTAAGTTTTAATTATGGTTCTTAGGGTTTTTTTAAATTAAAATCTGATTTAACTCATTTAACTATTTTTAGTCTACCAACCCTGAAATACAAACATTGAGCTGGCTTGGAAAAATGAAATCTCACACTGCGGTGCTCAATCCTGGAAAAGCATCCGTCAGTCTTCCAAATGGAGCTGTTTCCTATTTTCTGTTTCATTACAGCAGAGTATTTTCTCACGGAAATAGAGTCTACACTGAATGGCAAAAACATTGGCCTGTGAAATGCATGCTCTGCCTTGGAGTGACCTCAGAAATAGAAGAGAAAACCAGCTCTGTTCTCAATGAGGTAAAGCACTACTTTGGGTCAGAAAATCTGCTGTCTTTCAGTCTGAATAAAAACTAAATCTAGCGCCACAAAACATAATTATCCCCCTGCCAGCTCTGCCCAAGACGTGCTCAGGTTGGCCTTTATTCACCTGGCATTTGTTCTGCAACAGCCAAATGTTCTATTTCTGCATCTGCACACTTCCACTAAACACCGCCCTTGAACAGCTCCCACTCTTTGATGCTTCTGGGAGCAATTTTGTTGCATCTTCAATCAACAGGTGTCCCTCCAGCTTTGCTTTTCTCTTCTGCTGTGATGGCTTAGTGGTACAGCTTCTCTGAGAGGGTCTGAAGTGGATTTCAAACAGCCAAGTACCAACTCAAGAGGCTCTCTGTTGTTTTGCACTTTGAAGAAAGTGGGCGAGATGTGGTACATTTTGATGTGGTTTGCTCTCTGTGCTCTTTCACAACAATGAGAATTACTACATTAGGCTTAAGGTAGGAAGACTGACTGCTTTTGTCTGAATGAGGTGAACAGGCAAAAAGAAAATAGCTGCAAGACATCATTTAAAACAAATCTATTCCCTGATGTGAATGGCTAAAAGCAGACAGGCATTATTATTATAATGTTATTATTTAATGCATTAAGAATCAGTGGGATATGTTCATGGGATAGTCTGAGTTGTTGATATATATTAGTTTGCACCCTGAATTTCAAAAAGATCAGAGCTGCACTGATAGCAGGATATTACAATGCCTGTAATAACTACCTGATTGTGATTTACTGCAGTTTTCTGCCTAATAAATAAGCCTTAACATACTCAGTGACCAGAGCATTGCGAGTGACATCTTATATGCTGTTGCAAAGTGAATATCAATGCACAAAAAAGTCCTTTCAGCTACATATGCACAGGATATACCAACCTTGTAGAGTATTTTACTGATGTGGCTAAAAGTAGAACTAAAAATTTCCCTACCCTTTCTTTATTGGAATTATTTTGCTTTCCCTCTTTTATCCCTTTCCCATACACTCAAGCTCCAGTCATGGCTTCGTACCAGGGCTGGCAACTTGAATCTGTACAAAATGCACATGAAGAGAGGACAGAGGTCCACACATGGTGGAGTAAAAAAATAGTCAGGCTCACATTCAGTACTTCATAGTATTTGTGGTGCTACAGAGCAAGCTCTAGTTTAAATTTTACTTGCAAAACCCAGATGTTTACCCAAAGACATTGTTAGAGTGTAGGGCTGGTCTCAGACATGGCAGCATGGACATCCAGACTCACGCAGCAGGTCAAGCATCTTCCTTCAGATGATGACTTTAGCAAAGGTGTCAGAAAGACAAGATACAAATGCTGCTGTTTAAAGGGCAATAAGCAGAAGTCAAAGTGATGGTGATCAGCCCAATCCCATATTGAGTCCAGAGCTTCAACCCACATGGAAATTTCCAAATTCTGCACTCCAGGCTTTCCAAAGCCAGAAGACAAGCATTACAACTGCAAATCACCTGGTAGGAACTTAGCAGGCAGAAAAAGAGGGCATGGTGTCCAGGTGAAACTCCGCTTGTGGGTGAGTTTCCACCACTCCCTCTGCTTTCACGGTAAGGCGTAACTCCCACTGACAGCACCAGAAAGTGGAGGTGGTACTGGACCCCACATTGCACTACTCCTCCACCTCACTTCCTTTCCCAGAGGAACATGGCTCTTTGCTAAAATTCAAAAGAAAGCATTTAAGGAAGGTTTAGATGAGGTGAGGGACAAAGGGAGCCTTCCTGTATCGGGCTTTCCTTCGTGACTGATATCAACCACCTTCATGGACTCCTGCCCCCATCAAAACTACCTGTGGTAGAACATCAAGGAGGAGATCAAGAGCTTGGGAAGTGGGACTGGGTCTCTGAGCACAGACCCCGCCATGTCAGCTCACCATGGAGTAGCTAGATGTCTAGTACAGAAAGATCCATGTTACATCCTCCGTGTAAGCCCTTGCCCACTTAAAAGTGCAAAAAGAGCCTCCCAGTACCTGACAGCAACCATAAAACCAGACATGATGACAATTTCTGAGACAATATGAGCTACTAGTCAAGGAAAGCAGGCGTGCCTGCAAGATGATGAGCCTTTTGTGTCCTCTGTTTTCTCCTGATTTAAAAACCCCTCCTGCCTCTGGCTCTTCCTCAGCACAAGAAAAGGTTCCTCTTTATGGAGAAAGCCTGTTGATGCAGAGCAGCCAAATTACAGTGGAATTTTCTAACCATGGACATCTTACACATGGAAAAGCCAGGCGTCATCTACAGAGAGATGTACTTGGTGGGGTTTGGGTTCTTGAAACTCTTTTCAACAGAAAATTGAAGCAACTCTGGACCTTTCATGTAAAATACCAGGAAGAAAGGTTATCTGTGTTTTCTGAGCTATTCTTCACCCCAAAAAATTAATGTCCTGTTCTGTATTTTTTCTTTTCTTTTCTTCCTTGATGTGGGAGTGCTGGTGAAGCACTGACTGAGAGTGACAGCTCAGCCTCATACCTCCTCTCTCCATGCTAGACTCCATCCCTCCACCTGCTGCCTGCTACTCCCTTCACAGCCCTGTGGCAGTCCTCGCACTGATACCCCTCAGGGATGTACCCTGAGGTATTGGAAAAGGGGCTGCAGCAACAGCAGCAGTGCAGCATAGTTGGAGGAACCTCAACAGGTAGGGCAGGAGGGGCAGAAGATGAAGTTGCCACAGTCACATAGAGGCAGCTGGGCAGGGTCAAGCCGTGGGTACTTGGTGGTCTTGCCTGAAGAAATGCCTGCCAAATTGCACCCTAAAACACCATGGCTAAGCTCTGGCATGTACGGGGCTGAATTTCTGAGGGTATAGTACCTGCAAGGGGATTTGCAAACAAAAATAAGGAAAGGTTTTTGCTTTACTCTGTCCTTCCCTTTAAAATCCATGATGTTAGAAGACAGTAAAAGAGGGCTTTTCATGTGGAGCATTGGAAGAAATTGTGCTGCCTGCCAGTTTTTCAAACTGGAAGGATTGCATAGAAACAGCCTGTGTAAAAACACTTAACAGACCTAATCATCTCAGGTCTGTCGGCAGATGCAGCCCACATAATGCTCTGCATCAGGGTAAAAGGTAGGGATGTCTGCAGAGCCCACCATCTCCAGTGACAAGTTCACTGAAGCAGAATAGAAGAAAACAAAAACTAGGTGCACTGCTTGAGCTACATAAAACCTCATCATTTTTCAGTGAAGAACACCTCCATGCAAAGAGCTTTTCTGATGAGTGAAATGAAGGACATTCCAAAATGATTCATGAATGTGTAACCTGGCTACAGCTGACAGTAAGATGACTGTGCCTTGACAGGCTGGGATGACAGGCTGAAAGATGAGCTTCTAATGAAATCAAGCACAAAAGCAAAAGAAGAGAAAGCTCTAATGGCCGATAAGTTAACGCAGAAAAACTTAAGATATAACAGCACATGGGAGTGCTCTGGTGTGCAGTGATGACCTGCACAGTTGTGTAATAAAGCAGGTATCTGTAATACAGCAGATACGAGCAACTGTCTCGTGAGCACACAGAGGTGAAGGGACAGCAGCAGGACACAGTATTACAAGAGGAGCAAATATATGAACACAGCAGGTTTGCGGCAGAGGTGAATTGCACTGTGCAAAGCAAAAAGCATGCCCAGCAAGAGGCAAAGATGTTCATTGAAAACTACATATGAGCCCATTCTGCCTGAGTTCACTGAAGGTTGACTAGCAGACAAGATCAAGGCGTACAGGGTAGAAACAATGACACAGATGGTTTGGGTCTGGTTGGCTTTTACCAAAGGGCAAAATAAGATAAAGATAGTAATAAGGCATTTGTAACTTCCCTTCTTAAAAGGTCTTAAAGAAATTCCCATAACATGTAAAATCTGGATATGAATAGACTTCAGCATACTAAAAGTCTAAACATGAACACTGTCTATGTGAATGAGACCAGGAATTTAAAGAGTTTCCATATGCAAAAATGTTATCTTAAAATGCAGGTACATTCAGTGATAGGAAAATGTCAGCATCCAGGCCTTTTCTTTAATAAGTGTGTGTTTTACATCAGTTCTAGAAAACTTTCTTTTCAGAAAGAAAGGTCTCAAAACTGTTGAACTCTACAACAAATCCATTGGCAGTGGAATTTATAAAATTAAATCTCACATCAGAAAAAACTGAAAAAAGGTGTCCCGATTAATTTAAAATCTTAATGAGACTTTGCAAAGCCATGTTATCTACAAGTACTGCTAATAATAAGGACCAGAATAAAGGAGATATGTCAACTTACAAGGGAAAAGTTTATTTTTGAAAAGGCAGAGGAGCCATTGGTGTAGGCAAGAGAGAGAAAGAGAGAGACACAGATATAAACAGCTCTTTAAGAACCATGCAGAAAAAGGATATTGCTGCCTACCTAGCCTAGGATGCCAGATATAAATCCTTGCATCAAATACATCAAATGCAAATCCCCAAAACTGCCAGTGTGCCATTTCCCAAATCATGGGAAGAAACTATTTGAATTAGAGCTATATTTTGAATTATGCAAAAGAAAAGCTAATAGTTCACCCACTCCTTCCTACAAATACAGAGCTATCCTCACCCTATCTATTTGTTTCTGGACTGTTTTAGAAATCCCGAGTAGCAGATTATTCACAAAGGGACGTTATTCCTGACATGGAGCTCTGTTGAGCTTCTTTCTCAACTTTCTGCTAATATTTAGCCTAGCATTTAAAAATTACTTTGCTCGTCTGTTACTTGAATTACACCCAAGCGTGATGCATCAGAAAACCCTAGTTCAGTGAATTACTTATTATCATAGAATCACAGAATGGTTTGGGTTGGAAAGGAC
Organism: Mesitornis unicolor; assembly: GCF_000695765.1. NCBI lineage: Eukaryota > Metazoa > Chordata > Aves > Mesitornithiformes > Mesitornithidae > Mesitornis > Mesitornis unicolor. The sequence continues at coordinate 5,112 of NW_010160943.1, read as the reverse complement.
CTTCAAGATCATCTAGTTTCAACCCCTTGCCATGGGCAGGGACACCTCCCACCAGACAAGGCTGCTCAAAGCCCTGTCCAACCTGGTCTTATTCACTACGTTGAGGTAATCTAGCTGTTTTGGAGATTGGTTACTGGGTTCTTTGTAAGTTAACCTCTATCAGGGAAAAGAGGTGACTCCCTGCAGGTCAGGCAGGCTAGCATGACACACCAGGAATGTTAGCAGGCAGGTTGTGACATTAACAGCAGCGGCAAAATCAGAAAGTCAGCTCACACTAAATGCAATCTAGGATGCCCTGAATATGAAGTTTTAGAGAAGCTTTTTGAAGCAGTAACCTGGGCTAAGTGATTTTTTTATTAGACCAGGATGCATTTATTGTTGTAAGAGTTAGCATGTGTATCTGCAGGCAGTTATTCAGAGCTTCTCATGATGGTATTTTTTATTTATTGTTTTGAAGTTTCCCTCCTTATTTATCTGGGCCCCAGTAAGGGGTGTTCATTGCCAGGACATGGAAGACAAGTGCTAAGCCTGGAGCTCTGCCAGCTGTAACACCAGGAGGATTCCCACAGCTTTGCGGACACCCCCATGTGGTAGGCCTGAGCCTTATGTTTCTGTTCAAGGGCGAGAAAACAGCTGTCTATTTTAACCAGCTTGGGTCAGCAAGAAGACAGAAGCTAAAGGTTAGAAGCTGTGTTTCGGTTCCCTTTGCTGCCCAACAGATAAGTGTAAACAGGAGAATGATCCTGTCGATGCTGGCAGTTTCAGGCAGCAGGCCAGGAGCCAAATGGGCACTTAAAGCTGACCTGCAGGTATGTGTACATGGCCTAAAAAGTTAACCCAGTGCTCCACATAGGCCAGATAACTCTGCTGAGAAGCAGGGCACATATGGATGAACGGAAGAAAGGATGGATGGATGGATGGATGGATGGATGAAATTACACCACAAGCTGGTCCTCATGGTACCCAAGGTAGCTCAGCCAGAGCTGGCTCCGCTGTTTTGTACAGCATCACATTATACTGTGTGGACTTTTCCTGTGTTCTCATTGCAAGGCTTAGTTTTTCTGGGTTAGAGCTGAAGTTTGCACTGATAGTACCCATGCTACAGCCCTTCTTTAAACAAAAACTCTAACAAGTCTCTCAACAGAATCCTATAACCTATTTTAATCCAGCCTCTACAGATACCAGCTTTCAGCACTTCAGGCTAATCAAGTATCCTGGTGTCTTTGTCAAAAGTCCGGAGTCATTATTTTACTGGAGATCCTTGGCTTCCTGCTGCTGTTTTATTACTACTGCACAGAGCATACCGCATACCTTGGGGAGCGGTAAATGTTGCTGCATGAAGCAGATCAGCATGCAGTTCTGTGTTTCACTGGAGACATCATTACATATCCAGAGGACCAGCCAGGATCACCTTTGGTGGGTCACTCACCAGCAAACTGTGAGGGTGCCCAAGGCCCCCAGATCATACTGCCAACCTGAAGGAATCAAACATCTTGAGTGACAGCTGAAATAATGTGTAAAGTTCAGTCTTTACAACCTTGACCCCTCTACAGACTGCTGGAGAACAATCCCTGAAGTGCTTTCTGTAACTCAGCGCTGCAGTTTTACTCAGATACCATACATATTACTTATTTTAAAACAGTCAGTTTTGACATATTGGACCATTTAAAAACCAGCCCTTTTCTACACAGCTGCCACCACTTGCCTTTCCACTTCCTTGTCTGCTTGATCTGCTCTAGGGGCTCCAATGACATCCTCCTCATAAATGATGCCAGCTCAAGCAGCTCCTGTCGTGTCCCCCAGTCATCTTTGCCTTTCCCCTCGTTTCAACTCCTACGTTCCCATACTGTTCCTGACAGTCCTCAGTAACCACAGAATTAAATTAGATCCTGTTGCCAGCCCCCACATAAGAGGCTCTCAGGTAAACAGCTCATCCCAAAATCACATCCCCCTTCTTTCCTTTGCGGCCAGAGATACCCATATAGCTTTGCAAGTCCTTATACCAATAGCTAGCTTTTCCGCTTTTTGAAAGTATTACATTCCCCAATCTCTAGCCCTCTGAAAAGGCTTTTGGATCAAACCACTTCTTCAAGGTTTCAGCTAGCGTGCTGGAGTTAGTGACTCCATGCCTCTCATCTGCCAGAGACAAGCTTCAGCCTGTGTCAGCAAACTGAGCATCCCTCCTTCACTTAGGAGCATTTTGCATTATACCATGTTCTGTAACAACTCCATAGCATCAGGTAGAGTTAATAAAGTGTACTGCAATAGACTTCCTACAGCATTCCACAGGAGCAGGGTGATTTCCAGCAGAAAGAGTAGAAAAGCTGCTACTTCCAAAGAACATGATATACCAACCTGCCCATGTCACTTACCTTTTCATACTCCTGCATCTCTGAGACTGACTGGGTTCAGGCTATGGCAAATGCTATCTGAAAAATTCTTCTGTTAGTATTTCTGCTATGATAAAGCAGTTTATTAAGACCACAAGAAAACTCATTTCAATACGCATTTCAGATTCTAATTAACCGTTTCAAAAACGCTCAAATACACCAGCTGCTGAATGGGAAGCTGGAAGTGTATGACCAAGATTTAGACATGCCAGCACTTCTGGACAGGAGTCCGATGAGACCAGAAGGGCAGGAGTTTTGTGGGAGGGCTCACGAGCTGAGATAAGGTAACAAAATCCACCACACTTGTATTCAAAACTTTGAAACAGTAGAGGGAGGCAGCAGAGGGCTTTAGGATAGGATCAGAGCCTGTAGTTGCTAGCAGGATTTCACAGGGCTCGAGGAGTGAAAGGAGGGGAGAAGAACCAGTCAGGACAGAGCCACTTTCAGCACAGACAATTGGAACTGCTAATGAAGGACAACAGGAACGAAAAGAAATTATTAAGAGCTCCAATATTTTATTGGTGAGTTTGACATCTGGTTAAACAACACATATGTTTGAAGCTTGACATCCAGTAACTCTTGTATACAAACCATCACGGTACCTCTGCAAATTCACAAGGCTGAAGGAAAAGCCATCTGAATGCCGCAGGCTCCCAGGAAGAAGGCAGACACAGTAGACAAGCAGGTTAGCTGGGAGGAATGGGAGGGGGATGGAGGAAAGCATGGGATACATCCAGCTCTAAGCATCTGCCTTCCCTAGCTCAAATTAACCAGCTAATTTCCCCAGGTGCTCTCTATAGAAACAAGCTTCTCCAGAGGGTGATTCACTGCACAATGTTATACTGCTGCTTTACAGAGCTCCCGTGAATTTATTCTCCTTTTCTTAGAGGAATACTGCTCTCGCCAGCAACAGCAGAGCATGCCCAGGGAGATGTGGTGGCTAATTTTGATGCCTACAGATGGGAAGCATGTTTTTCCCTTCCTGTCACCCTCCCTCCCCATCTACCCGTTGTGAATTAGCATGTAAACAAGTGGTGCTCACCCCATATTCACAGCTGAGTAGTTTGTCAGGAAACAGCACCTCTCATGTGCTGTCATACATAGCAGTTAAATATACACAGCAGATTATAATTGCATTCTGATCCCAGGTGGACTTTTTGCATTTTGCCATAAACCCACTTTTTCCCCTCATACAGTATCAGATCTGCCCAGGCAATGTCCATTGCCCTGGTAAAGAAGCCCCTGTGAATGCTCAGCAAGGTGTCCATTTGTGTGGACAAATGATTTGCCTGCACAAATCTGCTGGCAACCCACATAGATTTCAGTTCAACCCACATGGAAATCAATCCATTGAAGTCAATGGGAGGGTTTTCACTGATTTTAACAGAGTAGATTTAAACAAATTTCACATGCAGAATTCATTTCTATATCAAGCTCAAGTTGCTCTAAAATCTGACTGATTTGGGAAAAAATACAGTCTTTCCTTCCCTGTTTCTACCTGACTGAACTGTATCCAACTTCTGAATGAACATGATTTAACCAAAGGAAGACTTTTTTCCATCAGTATTAACTGGCTGTAATTATGGATATATACAGTCACAACATATATTCTCTCTTATTAAAAAAATTGCCCAAGTGATAACATGGAAAAGAACGTACAGTTCTGTGTTTGAAAGAACAACTGCACAGACTGAAGCCTGCTGCTATATTAATAAAGCACCAACAGATGCTGTAATTAGAAAGTAAAAGGCAAACTGAGGAATTGTTAATAGTTTTGTGCACTGTTAAGGCTTCTCCTAAAACTAAAATGCTTCTTTAGGGAAGTGATAATGACTTCATACGTGACTCTGGGACTACTGTAAAATGCTAAAGACTCATCCCCACAGGTGTCATATGCCATAACTGCATGGCTATATTTGCAAGTTGCTCCATTTTCTACAGTTCTATTCTAATTTTATCACTACTTCTAATGAATTTCACTGTTTCCAGGAGTGCATTAGTTATTTTTTTTTCTTAAAGGCAGAGCATATATTATTTTTAGCAGTGATCCATTCACCTGCTGAATTAAATACAGAACACAAATGAAGGGCAATAATGTGCTGCTTCCAGTGCAAAAAAATTAAAAGTAGATTCAGTAGAAAGCAGGCAGGTAATTCATTAGTTCAATGTACTGTTCTAATCTCTGATGGAAAAAGATTTCTATGTTGGCACAGTGCACTAGAGAAATTGAGTAAACTCAACATGGCATCTATCAAAAGACAAGATATTTCTTCTATTCTTGTTTGATACCAATATAGATTCTGTTTGAAGGTAGATTATTTCCAATGTGGAAAAAAACTCAAAACCAAACAACCAAAAACCCCAACTAAAAAAACCCAAACAGGCACAACAACTAATGAGAGCAAACACATAGAACAATTGTCCTGGTTTGAGCTAAATAGAACTAATTTTCTATTTAGTGATTTTACTTTTCAGCTCAGTCTCTTTTAAGTGACTGAACTTGCTGAAAACTGGCAGCATGTTTTTCCCAAACAGCTCTGCTAGAAGATATGCTCAAGGTCAGTTGTCTCATCATGGGTGCTGTGTCTGTGCCTACAGGGGGGTAAGCAGACCCATAACTGACCAACTAGGTATTCCATCCCACATACATCATACTTGATATAAAAAGCGAGAGATCACAAGGGTCTCGGGCTTTTCCCTTTTCACCCTTTCTTCCATCTTG
>NW_010160942.1:486-750 GCF_000695765.1 Mesitornis unicolor | reverse complement strand
TCCAGCCCCCTGTTTCCTTCCAGTTTCTCCGTTTTCCCCCAGTTTCTCCCCAGTCTCTCCCCAGTTTTCCCCATTTCCCCCCAGTTTCTCCCCATTTTCTCCCAGCTTTCCCCTCAGTTTTCCCCCAGTTTCTCCCAGTTTCTCCCCAGTTTCTCCCTGTTTTCTCCCAGCTTTTCCCCCAGTTTCTTCCCCAGTTTCTCCCAGTTTCCCCCCAATTTCTTCGCCATTTCTCCTCAGTTTCTCCCCGTTTTCTCCGCGTTACCC
>NW_010160942.1:0-241 GCF_000695765.1 Mesitornis unicolor | reverse complement strand
ACGTTTCCCCCAGTTTCTCCCCCAGTTTCTTCCCCAGTTTCTCCCCCATTTCTCCCCAGTTTATCCCCATTTCTCCCTCAGTTTTCCCCCAGTTTCTCCCCCAGTTTCTTCCCCAGTTTCTCCCCGTTTCTCCCCCATTTCTCCCCAGCTTCCTCTCCAGTTTCTTCCCCATGTCTCCATTTCTCCCCCAGTTTCTCCCCAGTTTTCCCCCAGTTTCTCCCCAGTTTCTCCCAGTTTTCTC
>NW_010160941.1:0-1918 GCF_000695765.1 Mesitornis unicolor | reverse complement strand
TTTCACCCCAAAATTTCACCCCAAAATAATTCCACTCCTAAAACTTCAACCTAAAATTATTTCACTCCCAAAATTTCACCCTAATTTCACCCCAAAATTATTCCTCCAAAATTTGACCCCAAAATAATTCCACTCCCAAAATTTCATCGCTAAAATAACTTCACTCCCAAAACTTCACCCCAAAGCTTCACGCCCAAACCAATTTCACTCCTAAAATTTCCCCCCAAAACCAATTTCACCCCAAAATTTCCCCCCAACCTCACCTGCACCGTGTACTTGCAGACGCCCAGGGTGTTCCAGAGCTTGATGGTCTTGTCGCGGGAGCCCGACACGATCTGGCGGTTGTCGGAGGAGAAGGCCACGCTCAAAACGTCCTTGGTGTGGCCCACGAAGCGCCGGGTGGTGGTGCCCCTGCCAGAAAACGCCGGATTTCACCCCAAAATCCCACCAAAAAGTGAGAAAATTGGAAATACGGGGAGAAAACTCAAAGAGGGAGGGATCTGGGGAGAAAGAACTCGACTTCGGACGGGATTTTGGGGAAGGATGAAGGGGATGGGGGGGAGTTTGGGCCACATCTGCACGGAAACGGGGTTTTTGGGCTAATTTAGCCCCAAATGACCCAAAAATGACCCCATCTGGACCTGGAAATGGGGTTTTTGGACCAATTTACCACAAAATGACCCCGAAAATGGGGTTTTTAGACCAATTTATCCCAAAATGACCCCAAAAATGACCACGTCTGTGCCCAAAAATGGGGTTTTTGGACCAATTTAGCCTCAAATGACCCCAAAAATGACCACATCTAGGCCTGGAAATGGGGTTTTGGTCCAATTTAGCCCCAAAAGACCCCAAAAATGACCACATCTGGCCCCCAAAATTGTGGTTTTATACCAATTTAGCCCAAAATGACCCCAGAATGACCACATCTGTGCCCAAAAATGGGGGTTTTGGACTAATTTAGCCCCAAATGACCCCAAAAATGACCACATCTGTACCTGGAAATAGGATTTTTGGACCAATTTAGCCTAAAATGACCCCAAAAATGACCACATCTGTGCCTGGAAATGGGGTTTTTGGACCAATTTAGCCCAAAATGACACCAAAAATGGTGGTTTTGGAACAATTCAGTCCAAAATGACCACATCTGTGCCTGGAAATGGGGTTTTTGGACCAATTTAGCCCCAAATGACCCCCAAAACAACCGCATATGTGCCCAAAATTGGGGTTTTATGCCAATTTAGCCCCAAATGACCCCAAAAACAACCACATATGTGCCCAAAAATGGTGGGTTTGGACCAATTTAGCCCAGAATGACTCCAAAAAACAGGATTTTTGGACTAGTTTAGCCCCAAAAGACCCCAAAAAGACCACATCTGTGCCCGGAAATGGGGTTTTTGGACCAATTTAGCCGCAAAATGACCCTAAAAATGGTGGTTTTGGACTAATTTAGCCCAAATGACTCCAAAAACAACCCCATCTGTGCCTGGAAGTTATGTTTTTGCACTAATTTAGCCCAAAATGTCCCCAAAAATGGGGTTCTTGGACCAATTTAGCCCAAAATGACCCCAAGAATGGGGTTCTGGGACCAATTTAGCCCAAAATGACCCCAAAATGACCACATCTGTGCCCAGAAATGGGGTTTCTGGACCAATTTAGCCCCAAATGACCCCAAAAATGACCACATCTGGCCCCCAAAATTGTGGTTTTATACCAATTTAGCCCAAAATGACCCCAGAATGACCACATCTGTGGCCAAAAATGGGGGTTTTGGACTAATTTAGCCCCAAATGACCCCACAAATGACCCCATCTGTGCCTGGAAATAGGGTTTTTGGACTAATTTAGCCCAAAATGACCCCATCTGTGCCCAAAAACGGGGTTTTTGGATCAATTTAGCCCAAAATGACCCCAAGAATGGG
>NW_010160940.1:0-11405 GCF_000695765.1 Mesitornis unicolor | reverse complement strand
TCCTGAGATTCTGTGATTCTGTGAAATGTCACTGTGACAGACAAGGCAAACATTCCCCATTGCTTCTGGTATTCCCAATCCGGTAAACCAAGACAGATATTGATGCAATTAAAAAGGGCAATAGCTCTCTGTGTTACTCTCTACTCAAAATCCCATTGAAAATTATTTAAGGCAAAAAACTGTCTGATAACAGGGCCAAACTAGAAACCAGATAACTGAAGTCACAGAATGATCACAGAATCTCTCGGATGTGACCAGAATCAAAACTGTTCCTTTTCTAGAGGACATTACACAACCATTTTTACAAAAAATAATAATTAATACACTATTGTAATTAATAATAATACATACACTAACAGCCAATAGAGAAATTTTTAGGAAAAAGTCTTAACCTAGGCAGCAAATGTACTACCTTTCTGTCAGAAGTATTAGCACAAAAGGGAAACTGGCTGGTTTTTCCCCATATTTATTATGAAAAGGGTATACCAATGCCTTAATTTTTCAACATTAGGAAACATTACCGAGGACATTGAAAAACAGCAAAACTTTCTTGCAAAAATAAAAAACAAAAAAACCCCTAATATTAAAAGAGATTTTCAAGGGCAGATGAAACATGTACAGCCACTTCAGATAGCAAATGTTTTCCTCCTTCAACTTCCTGCCTTGTGCTGGCTCCCCAGCACACTGAGCTGACCTTCCAGCTTTGTGTTTGGTCAGAGAGGCTGGATCTTGGTCCTGAAGAAAACAAAGTATACTTCTACAGGGACTGAATTTTATAAAACTTTTGAAGTTTTTGAAAAAGTGCAAAGCATCTTGCTGGTCCAGCATACTGCTGCAATTGTACTGTGTTCTGCTGAAAAGAGCACTCAGGGCACAGAAAGTGTTAATAAATAAAGCAGATCTGACTAAGCAAATGGCTGAACTGTGTGACCACGTTTTGTAAGAAATTACAAATAACCTAAAGAACTTCCATTGTTCTTGTTAGCAAAAGAGTCCAGTAGTGTTTAAAGTGTATTTTAAAAGACTGGATACTGCTAGATGAAACACTTAGCAACTTTATTCACCTGGACAGCTGAAAATGATGCTTTGTCATCATGTCAGTATCAAGTTAGATACAATCTGCTTCCACAGACTTTAAGGCCACAGTACACAGTTAAATATACAAATTCTATAAGCTAGTAAAGCAATTAGTAAGTGAAATAGCTCACAAAGATCAAGAATAATTCCCCAATACATATTTTAAACTGTGTCCTCTTAACTGCACACTAAAGCAGTACACTGCTCAGAGAAGCACACAAGCTGAAGATTAATTGCACCATAACATGGTAGGATACAGAAAATAAATGGTGAACATAATTCTTTTAAAGCTGTTTTTATTTTTCATACAAACTGTGCTGCAGGACTGTGTTTTCTAATTACAGTGCTGTCTATGAAGAGATTTTGGGTTGAAGTACACAAAGAAAATGCAAAACTAAGAACAGTCATTAGAGCGTTAAGAGTCAAGGCACTGGGGTGGCAGTGTGCAAAGCCATTGATACGGTCCAAACCAAACGATAAATGGTTTTATTTGAATTCAGAACACTAGGTAACCAAACTTAGGGCACCCATGTCATTTCCAGATGTGAAGGTTTTATCACATGCCAATGAATATATTCAGATTATTGTACCCAGCAGCCAGTACCCTCCGTAGAAGGAAAACTGAATTTTCATGCAAATCAACCAGAGACTATGAGGAAAAAACAGCAAGACTCACATGAAGTTTTTACCTAGTTAATTTCTCGTAAGTGTAGACAGACAACAGTGAAATGCACACAAACTCCAAAGGTAGCTGTGCTTGTGTTTATGCTTCAGGCATAATACTGTTCTGGCAGATATGCATAGCTAATTTGAGAACAATTACAGTGTCTTCTGTTAAGCAACACTTTCTGTTTAAGGATCAACATTTTAAAATTTATTATGAGTTTTTGGGTGTGTCTGTGTGTACCTTATGCAAATATCATTCAATTAACTTGCTATTATCAATCAAGTTTAAACAGGAATGCAAAATTAGTCTTGTATTTTAAGTTATTACTACCTGAGGTTTGTCTTCCAAAAACTCTGCCCGCTTGATTCTACCGGGGAGGGTGCAGAATGGACAGGGGGTAACACACAGCAAAAAAAAAAAGTTAGAAATCCCCCCAAAAGCCCCAGACTTTAAAGGGGAAATAACGACAGACTATAGCTATGAGCCTGCAAGTTGGACAAAACAAGACTACTCGTAAGGTATCCAACCTCATCTTTGACATCCATTTATTCTGGAGGTACCCATGTGTATCCAAACATGAAATACAATTCCAGTGCCAGACCTGCACCACACACTGCAGTCACTATAGTTATGCCTGCCACATACGTATACCAACCTTGATTCAAGTATGTAAGAGTTTCATCATATAGTTTTACTGCTGGAGATGTTGCAGCACACATGACATACTGGAAAGGTGGATGCTTGGTCTCGTTTTCTTGAGGAAGGCTGGAATCTTCCTGTTTGAAGATAGGCAGTGCCAAAACATCACTGAAAAGAACAAATAACTTTGTGAGACTGCAGGCCCTGTTTTGCTTTCAGTTAAAGAAAAAGAAAAGTTATTTGTGACTTTAAAAAACCACAGTAGACTATGTACATAATTGTATCACTCTGAGTCTGAAACCACTCAGAGTAAAACCAATATGAGCAGTAACCAAAACATTTTCCACCAAAATTTTGGGCTAGGACATACAAACAATGCTCTGGGACTTAAGCAATAAAGTTGTGCTGATCCTCTGAAAATTTAACCTTCAGTTCTTGTCTCACGCAGCCAAGAGCAATGCATTTGGTTCCTTCTTAAAATAATATATTCCCCAAAGCTACTTACATCGTGAGAATCTCTCCCCATTTAGTATAATTATATCTAACCTATTAATTCTGTTGACAGTAAAGATTTTTCAGTCTTTAATAGCACAAAAATGATTAAGCAGCAGATTGAAAAAGTATATGTCAAGATTTACTTCATTTAGAGATTTAGGACCACCTGGAAAACTTTGGAACTGCAGAATTTCTGAACAGTAAAGAGCAATCCCTGCTGTCCACAAGTCGTGGTAACAGAGACAGCTTCGCCACAACCAACAAACACACCTTCTACTTTCTACAGAACTAAATATTCTGTATTAGCAATATATCTGTTTTCCTTGTATACGATAATCCTTCAAAAATAAAACTTAGAAGAGACTGAGTTCTGTTCAAAGACTGTCTTTCTGGCAATGAATTTTAGTTCATGATGAAATTCTTATCTGCAGATCCATGAAACTTGCTTTGAAAATTAGTTTCTAAACTGAAGCTTTTTCACAGCACCTCACCTGTTGATTCAGTTTTTAATCTACACGTATCTTTTATTTCTCTTCCACTCACCAAAACCATAGATTTAATATATTTTGTAAAAGAATTATAAACGCACTACCTGTATTGTACTATTATTTACACTTTGCACCCTAAAATTTTTGAAGCAAAATCATTTTTTCTGTTCCTCATTTCTGTGAAAGCCTGCTTTATTTAAAGAGAACTCTCTAATTCCTCTTGAATTCCAACTCATATCTGGAGAAAGAAAAAGTACCATAATCAAACAAAAGAGTGAAATTGCAGCCAATATTTTTGTGTTACAGAAGGTTATAGTAGAGACTTGATCTATCTAAGTATTAAGGATAAGGAGTCCAGCTGGGGCACCCCAATTTTTCTTTCAGAGCATGTACTTCATACGTTAACTTAAAGGCTAGCAACATTATATCGCACTCCCTTGGCTACCTGGAAGAAGCTATATTGACCTTAAAAAAGAATATACTTATGAACAGTGAAAAAGTCTGAGAAGTTTGTCTATACCTTGTAGGGACTGTACAGTCTCTCCAAAAAATAAGAAGTAGAATTAAAAAAAAAAAAATACCAAAACACACCCAATACAGGTTCATTTCAACTAGGAAGAAACCACAGGAGATGCTACAAATGGGCATGAAAGCAGGACAAGGCAGAATACTATCCAAAAAAGGAGTACAAGCTTGCTGAACCATGCCTTAGCTCCCCAAACTGAAGCCCAGAGGAGGATGTTATTCCTTAACTAGTTACAAAGGAAGAGAATTTGAAATAACCACTTAAAAGAAGAGGGCACTTTTAAAGCAGTTTACTTATACAAACAAAAGGAGCAGAATATCCAGAGAGAGGACAGAAAATTTCATGTATCAGAGAACTGTTACTTGAGGAGAAATAACTGGATTCTTCCTGCCTTGACAGCCCAACACAAGAGGGAGCACCACGACAAGAAGAGGTCCCAAGGCAGGACTCGTACATTAGGAACCGGTGGAAGCCATGCTCGTCCCGCACTTTGGCGCACACCGACACCGCTTGGTGCGTCTATGAAGGGGAACTTGAAAACGGAAAGAACACAGGAACAATAGCAATGTTTAAAACAGACACACAAGAGTCAAACAAAGGCGACGTGCAAAGTATCTCACCAAATAAATAACCTGTAATTCTTGACTAAGTGCTGCAGCACTTGCGTTCGTGTTACACGCAAGAGTCAAGAGAAGCCTTTTGTGTATTTATGAAAAACAGCTTTCAAGCCTTCAGTTTCCACCCACAATCTGAAGATAAAAATGCATCTGGTCTGTCTTAAGAATGTGCGCTGTGGTTGATGAACTAGTTAAATTAACAGACTAGGCAGGGAAGCCAACAAATACAAATGGAAGACAAATTTAGCCAGCTTTAAACCTGCTTCTGCTAATACTTACAAAGTGGTAATGACTAACTGCCTCTGCGGAAGGAACAAAACAGGAAAAAAAAAGGCACCCAACTCCTCAACCCTACAGTTTTGTTGTAAAGAGAGCATAATGCGCATTCGTAAATGCCACCATTCTGAAAAATAAATGCTTCAGGAAATGGCACGAGACAAGGAAGAAACTTAAATTTATATGAAAAAGTATGTTTTTATCTGGGAAAATAAGTTAAGTCTTCTGAGTACTAGTACATTCCAAAGGAAAAGAGAAGCTAATGCAATTTAAAACTCCTTCTTAGACCATCTTTAAATAAATTCCATTTAAATAACATTTTGATTTGTTCACTCAAAGAATGAAGTATCACCGTTTTCACAATTAAACAAACCCATGTTCCCATCTAAAAACAGGTTAAACCTGCAGGCAATTGAAAAGGGTCAATAAAGTATTTCAAATTAAAACTTTAAAGGCTCAGTGATAACGAAATGCATTTCTACCACATGAGCTGCTCCCTCCCTACCCTTCCCCTCTACAAAATATTTTTCTGGGCTATGTTGGGATCTCTACCAGTTCACAGCACAGCCCAACACACAGCTACGCAACTGAGGGTCGTAAAAGCAGCTGATAAAAATCTTAGTGCAGAGAAGGCACCATCCTACCAGACCTAACTTGAGGGCAGGCATAGTAAGTTCAGCCCATCTCTCTCCTCATGATTGTCAGTAACAAGGACGTAGGAATTAGGGGAAAAAAAGCTAATGTCTACATTTAGTTAGGAACTCATTAGGAACATGAAACTGAGAAACACAAGGATACAAAGAGCATTCTTCCCAGTTCTGAGGCAAACTCCCCTGTTTAACTAATGTAACTTTACATTAATTCAAATAGGAACCATCTAAATTTCACACTGACAAGCATTTACTACAAAATAAAATCAATTGCTCACACAGCACAGCTGAAGAAAAGATGCCAAGAGTACCCACAAGTTAAGAGTAGGAAACCAAAATGAAACAGAAATGTAGTGTTTTTAATAGTCCTCTTCACTTATACTGAGGAAGAGTTTCTTATAAGTGATAAACTGCGTATAATATATGTTATTATGTAGATCACGTTGGTAAAAACTATGGAGATCATAAATGATGGTCTTTTTACCACCTCTAATTTTATATTGATTCTGTTATAAGACATTCCCCCAAAAAAGAGAGCAGGTCAGCCTTATCAGTCCTAGGCTTTTCCTCTTCAGACCCCAGATACAATTTCTGCTCTTAAAATGAGCCAATGGCCTGGCAGTACAAATTATCTGCGCCTCAGTAAATCACCAGCAGCCTCCGTGTTTACGTACACTTCAGTCCTTTTCCTGCTCACCTGGTGAAATTTGATTTGTGCTGGCCCAATGCAGATTGGTGACAGGCACTTTTGCTGCCAACGTTGCTCAGGTTACTTAACGTGGCAAAGTATCTCTTCCCTAAACTGAAGTACCCACTGGCAGAGTTGCCCAGATGGAGGAAAAATAAGTTTTACGAAACAGCTACTGTTGAAATTGTTTCAGGCTACAGGAGAAAAGAGCCTTAAGAGACTCATTCTGTTGTTCTTCAGCCACTGATAACTTGTGATCTTGTGAAGTAAAAGGCTAATTCACTTCACTTGTCTCATCTAAGTGAGCTTTAGATCATTACAAGCAAGCTGAGATATAAACAAATAGCAATATTTGAAGCAGTAGCATCTTTTGTTAGACTTTTTGATATAGTTTGAATAAAAGCAGATCTATCAAGGTTTACTCTCCTGATGGAAGGAACTCTGAGACCAAATTTCTGAACTCTTAGCTCCAGTAAGAAAAGTCTTATCCTGGCCTCTCACAATTTGTTATCTAAAGCATTCAACCAAGAGCATTCTTTCTTTCTAGAGAGAGCAGAAAATCTTCCCAGAAAAAAAACAAACAAAAACCAAACAGAAATGGTCTCCATTACACACTAAAAGCAGGCAGTAGACACATGTGCAGCACCCAATCTTAGCTAGCTATGCTAAAGAAGTGGCACATAAATGAAACTTTGCCATAGAAAAGTAGGAAGGCTTAGAAGGAAGAAACAAGGTGCAAGTTAACACTCGAATCAAAGCATCCAGTGGAATGGGTCGCATGTGCCAAGCTATCCTATGTTGTGTAGCCTACATGAGCGCAGTAAAAAAGAACAAGAAAAATGTAACTTATCTTCCTTCCATGCTTGTGAAATGTGACTGTCAGCCACAAAATCACCTTCCTTCCAAATGTTAAACCCTCTTTTCAACATTTTTTCTGAAGAATTTTAAAAATCACCAAAACCAAACAAACTTGGCTAACACTTACAGGGTCACAAAATGAATGAAGAACCTTCTGTCCTTCCAAGTACAGGAACTAGTATGTCCTCAAAATTCAAAGTGACATGCTATCAATCATCTGCCTTATCAGTCTCCTGGATTGTATACTTTTGGGTGTGAGTCCTAAAGCATCCAAGAACATGCAGGTCTTAAAGTATGGTTTACAAGGACAAATACCTTGAGAAAAATGCTTCTCAAGCAGTATTTGGATTCAAGTTAGCATCTCAGAGCCAAGCCCTGTGCTGGTAAGAGGTCTGAACAAGCCATAGGAAAACATAAGGGAACGGGAGAGCTGATACTTCCTAACGCTTTCCCTGTGTCCACAAAAACAAATCTGATGTGAGAGGAGACCCCTGGAAGTAGCTGCTGGGAAATGACTTTCTCTGAATCAGTTGTCAAGAAGTGCAACATGAACAAGAAAACAGGTGCAAATGTAACGCTGGTCCTGGGAATCTTGCAGTCTGTCATACAAAAACCCAGCTGGTTAAAGGCCTCAACTTATGGGGAGTCTGGCACAAAATGCAAAAAAACCAACCAATCAATGGAGGAACAAAAATCCCACCACCAAAACCTGCGTCTCCCAAAGCTCCAAGGAAAAGCAGTAAGAACAGTATTTGTTCACAATTACACATCCCCAGTTCTCCAGCCACTGCTCTAACACAGGGAGGTCAGGCATCTGCTCTGATTTGCAGCAGCTATAACACAGATTGTTCCTACGGGGGAGTAATGCATAAAGCACAAATGAGGGTAAACTCATTGCCCTGCTCTCTCACCAGAGGGGTGACAGGGGAACAGAGAAAATAGTTATGCAGCCTGAAGAGTCTTTTCCTTAAGAATTAAACTGGTCTCCTTGACCTTTTGAACCATATTCACACATTGAACTGGGAAGAAGAAGAAAAAAACCCCAAACCAATGTCAGTGATCTAGAACATGCGGTCTTTCAACATGCACTGTGTGTGGTAACAAACTGAGGTTTAATTTTGTGGATTTTCTTTTTCCTCAGATGCCTATTTCCTGACAGGTGTTTACAGATTTGTGTGCCTACACAAAGAATCAAGCTCCAATTTTAATCAGTACATAAAGTTTTATTTTACAGAGTCTAGATGTCAGCGAAAATTATTTCTTCCACAGTCCAATACATAAAAATAGAACAGACCACTGCAACAGAAGCTTCTTAATGCATTCTGCAGAAAATACTGGGTACATGTTGAAAGAAAAAAAAAATACAAAAAGAAGAAATTTTAGGATACCTTAAGTAAGCATTCATCTTAAAAAACCCAACATAACCAGTAGTGGAGTCGCAAAAGAGTGGGAAGTGTCAGTGGAAGCAGAAATAGGCATTTTGCCTCTCAGAAAGTAACAGCAGCCATCAGGAAAACAGGGCCTGAATGAGGTAACTCCATTTTTTCATTTTTGCACAGCAACTATGAATTTAAGGCAGTAACTGTCATGACTCAATCATGTTTCTCAGAAGCAAAAAAAAAAAGGATACTGGGGACCCAAAAGTTGTTAGAACACAGTTCTTCAATATGAGGATGGTAGATCACTGGAACAGGTTGCTCAGAGAGGTGGTGGAGGCCCCATCCCTGGAGATATTCAAGGTCAGGCTTGATGGGCTCTGAGCAACCTGATCTGGTAACATTGTCCCTGCTCACTGCAGGGGGGTTGGACTGGACGAGCTTTAAAGGTCCCTTCCGACCAAACACATTCTATGATTCTCTTCTACACCTGAACACAAAACTGTAAGTTGTAACACAATGGTCCCCCAAATCCAAACAGATCACCTAAATTTTGCAGGGGAGTGGAAAAGTCCCCTCATCATCCAAGGCTCTCCAGAGCACAGCAAGGAAACAAGACCGACCACATGTGGTTCCTGCTCTTTTCAACCAAGGCACAACATACACAGCACAACAAATACCACTGGAATTGCAAGCATTTAAGTAAATCCATATGCTAAGCTTTCAAATTACACAAAATTTCAGTCATTAAGGTACCTGTCCTTATATTAATGATCATTTAAATAAATTAATCAAATAATTCACTATACGAAAAATGGGATTCCACTAGAGAAGTGGCAGGCAGTTCCTTACACTTATCTTTTCAATGAAATAGACTACATTTTTAATAGTTCACAGCAACAGTCTATGGTCCCAAAAATAACACAATTCATGCTGTGTTACAATGTATGTTATGACAGATTTGTAAGAAATCACGGTGACAGTCTTAAATCTATACAATTGAGTCATCACCAACTGAAGTTAACGGGAATACTCAAAACTCGCTGGCACTAAAGGTGCTATGTTTTTATACATGTTTCTGAGGGGGGAGTTATTTCGCACATCTGACAATAATTATCAATTTAACTGAATTTTGTATTTATAGGCAGTTTCTTAATGCATGAGATGATGTCCGAACAGCAGGTTTCAAGATTTTAAGGAGAAATTGGGAACTCTTAGTTTTCCCCCCTCACATCACTTAACAGGCCATGACTACCCTAAAATAGAAATCTAAGCAATACATAAAATAACAAATATACTTGCTGAAATCACTCTGAATCCAGTGAACACCAACTGCAAGTAAGAGTCACAGATTAAGGTTACAAATAGTATTAGTGTGTTCCAAAAATACTTGCATCTGATCACAAGCACAAAGTGTGCAACAGAACTCAAGATTCATGTATAGCTTAGCTTGGGCATTGTTACTTTTTAAAAGCTGTTTATCACTGCTACAACTCTCTTTGTGGTAATTCAAAATATCCTAATAGGCAAGGTATATGTAACTTAAAACGATTTAGGATTGCTGCCGACCATAAAAGGATGATATGAACAGAAGAAACAATCTATGCAACAACAGTAAAGATCAAAATTCTTTTAAGTTTAAAGAAACTGAACAGTGTGCATTACTGGGAGGAGAAATTAAGTCTACAAAATGAAAGTGAAATCCTTAAAAAGCCATCCCAGTGAAAACTCAAGATTTGCCATCATAAGAAATCCCAGAAAGAAGCTGACCATGACAGAGAAGAAAGAACTACTCTTGAGCAGGAGCACATGCATTATCCATTGGTGTCTGCACAAGGAAAAGTGAACCAGAAACCCAACACTGAGAAGCCATCCAGGCAAGTGCTATGTAGTTTCCTACCAAAACTGGCACAACACTTTGTGGGACAAATCTTCACTTAACGAAGACAGAAATGGGACAGAAGTGGAGTCGCCTTGTGCTCTAAACTGGCAAGTTCTCTAAGTTATCTTGATTAAAAATTAAACTTCCCACAAAACAAAACCCCCATCAAATACATATCCCACCACAAACTTGCTGAGTCGAGAACCCCAAATAGTAGCAAAAGGGTCCTCATTTCTGTTCAGCTGAAACCCTTATTTATAAGTTTGAACAAAGACACTGCAGTTCTAACGCTTCACCTGGGAAATGCTACTTTAAAATATATATAATAGCTAGAAACTCATGGTGGCATCCAAGTTTCAGGTAACCCTGAGAGAGAACACATCTTCCATACACGCTAGACCACCAAAATTACCAAATGCCAGTGTTTTGCTTCTCCAGACTCTCAAAATAATGAATAATCCTGTCAAAAACCTCAGAATAAAATGTCTCCAGTGTCTCCAAAGCAGTTGCCCTTTTTCACACTAAGAAGTGGCTCAGAAATCCATATGTTCTTGTCCATAACTCAGGTAAGATGTACTCATTTCAAACAAGTATGGTTTTATGTTGACTTTGAAAAAAGCACACACAGATGTTATCTAAACACTTTTCACCACAAAACCTAGAAAACAAGCAAAAGGTAAAGAAACTGGAAAGTTGATTAGGAACATAAAGAGCTACATGGCAAGAAAAAGAACAAAAAAAAGGGAAATGTCACTAAAGACACATACTACACAGAAATATGAAAGAATAAGCAGATTGATTAAAGTACAACCATACTTCCTACACTATTAACTGCCAGAGCGTTTACTTGCTTGAGAAAGAACATTTTTAAACGATAAACAACTATTGTTTACGGTAAATCAGAATTATATCCGCCGAGTAGAAGACTATTATCTTCGAAATACGGAGACCAGTTACATAGCCGAGGAGCAGAGGAATGTCCTTTTTACGGTAAAGACCACACATAGGGGCCAAAAGCCCCCCAGTCCCAGCAGCAGCCCGCCCTTTCAGACAGGAGGGGAGGGCAGGACAGGGCGGGAGACCGCCTGGGCAGCCCCTTCACGCCATGAGGGCCACACGGCAGCCGGCACCGGGAAAAAGGCGGTCAGGAGACGCAGGGGCGGCCT
>NW_010160939.1:0-1094 GCF_000695765.1 Mesitornis unicolor | reverse complement strand
TGGACGGAGGCGCCACGGGTGAGGATGCTGTGGTAGGCGTGGTTGACGAACAGGAAGTCCAGGATGGCCAATAGGAGCATCAGGGCTGGGGGGAGAACGAGGGGTTAATGAGGGAGGGGGTGGGGATGAACCCCCCAGGATGGGGAGGACCCCAAAAATGGGCCCCGAAATGGGAACCAAGGCCTCTTGGGGTGTGAAATCGCCCCAAAATGGGACAAAAATCACCTAAAATGGGACCGTGGTTGACGAACAGGAAGTCCAGGATGGCCAATAGGAGCATCAGGGCTGGGGGGAGAACGAGGGGTTAATGAGGGAGGGGGTGGGGATGAACCCCCCAGGATGGGGAGGACCCCAAAAATGGGCCCCGAAATGGGAACCAAGGCCTCTTGGGGTGTGAAATCGCCCCAAAATGGGACAAAAATCACCTAAAATGGGACCTAAAACCTCTTGGGGTTCAAAATCTCCCCAAAAATGGGACCCAAACCCCCTCAGGGTTCAAAATCCCCCCCAAAAATGGGACCCAAACCCCCTCAGGATTCAAAATCTCCCCAAAAATGGGACCCAAACCTCCCTCAAGAGTTCAAAATCTCCCCAAAAATGGGATCTAAAACTCCCTTGGGGTTCAAAATCCCCCCAAGATGGGACCTAAGACCTCTCAGGCTTCAAAATCCCCCCCAAAATGGGACAATATCCCCCTAAAATAGGACAAAATGGCCCAAAAATGGGACCCCAAACCCCCTCAGAGTTCAAAATCTCCCCAAAAATGGGACCCAAAACCCCCTCAGGATTCAAAATCTCCCCAAAAAATGCGACATAAAACCTCTTGGGGTTCAAAATCCCCCTCAGAATTGGAACCCAAAATCCCCTTGGGGTTCAAAATCCACCCCAAAATGGGACCCAAGACCCCTTTGGGGTTCAAAATCTCCCCGAAATGGGACCCAAAACCCCTTAAGTGTTCAAAATGCCCCCAAAAATGGGACCCAAACCTCCCTCAGAGTTCAAAATCTCGCCAAAAATGGGACCCAAACCTCCCTCAAGAGTTCAAAATCTCCCCCAAAAATAGGACCTAAAACTCCCTTGGGGTTCAAAATCCC
>NW_010160938.1:5557-17676 GCF_000695765.1 Mesitornis unicolor | reverse complement strand
GGCTGCAAGGGCAGAAGCAAGTTTGCTGGGACTGTCAGTTGCAGGAGACCCGGTGTTTTCTGAGCCAATCACTGGCCTGAAAGATCTCCTCACTGTCTGGAGGACACTCGGGGCCCAGCTGGCAGTGCTGACTAGGACCATCCTCGCTACCTCCTTCTGAATGGCTGCGTTCTCCTGATCACCCTCCTCAGTGAACCCTTTCCCAAAAGAGACGGGTGTACCATGTTCTCCTGTCAGTAGCTGTGGGAATGGGTTCTCGCTCTGCTCCAGCGTGAATGCTGCTGCACCATCGGAGGAAAGGGGTCCTCCCCAGTAGAGGACCAAGGGTGCAGGCACAGGGGTGTTCAGCCCATGACAAACTTGTGCTCCTGTGCTGCTCATCACCCTGAGTGTGGAGTGAGCTGTGGGGCTCACATGCAGGCACCAGCAAAACCGCAGAAAGCCAAAGCATGAGCTTTGTAGCTTCTGTTGTGCATTTTCAAATGTTCTGCGTCTCACCCTAAAAAAACTTCCCGGGAGGTAAACTGACCCTCCCGGTGTTGAAAGAAGACCCATCACTCCCTTTATCCTATTAAATACTGGAGAGAAAACAGCACATGAGGTGAAGAAGGCTGAACATGGCACCCAGGGCCTTCTCCTGCAGGTACTTTCATGGCTGAAAGCAGCAGCTCTCACCACAGGCAGGACAGCTTCCTTGCACGGAGCTCACTGCAGGCATGAGGCTGATGATCCTCGCACAGAGCAGTCCGACTCAAGTCCTGTGCTCCCCCTAACTGGGGCTGAGTGGCTACAGAGACGCTGAAGGAGTCGTGCTTGAAGATGATCTTCCCAGCAAAGTGGTTGTGCTTCCAACTGTGCAGGGCACCAACCCTGGGAAAGTGAGTGGCATGAAAGACGTCCAGTGGCCAAGAGCTCAGACAGCCCTTGGCCTCTTCGGCTCAGTCATGTGTTGTTCCTACAAGAGCCTGCAGCTCTGTGACAGTGGGAACTGCAGGGACAGTAAAGCAACAACAGCCATTACATCAACACACAAGGACCAGTGCATCTGCTTATGGCTTAATTTGATTTCTGTAAGTCACTAAACCATCCATGTCAGTTCTTACAGGGGGTTCAGACCCACCAGGTGATCTCCCCTTCCTCCATCAGCTCACTGTGAAACCCAGATCCCTCTCAGGACGCTGCACACAATCTCTGCATGAAAGCTGAAGGGGGAAAAGCCAAAACAAAGCTGGACGCTGGTGGAAAAGCTGCCAGCCATAGCAACAGGCAGGCAACAGGGCCATGGCAGGAGGACATCAGAGCCTCTATCAGGTGAGATCATCCAGTCCAACCCCCCTGCCAGACCAGGATCACCTATAGACCAGGTCACACAGGAACGCGACCATGTGGGTTTTGAATGTCTCCAGAGAAGGAGACTCCACAACCTCTCTGGGCAGCCTGTTCAGTGCTCTGTCACCCTCACAGTGAAAGTTTTTCCTCATGTTCACATGGAACCTCCTATGCTCCAGCTTGCACCCATTGCCCCCTGTCCTATCATCTGACATCAAATGATGTCAAATGGAGATATCAAAAGAGATTATGTGGGAAGAGTTACGTGCAGATGTGGTGGTGCAGGATCTGGAGTCAAGGGCCGGCCTTGCTTGTCCTGTGAAATGAGAGGGCTGAGGGGAGGAGGTGAAACACAGGACAGGTATGGCTGGGTGAGCAGGAGACAGACGATCCTGCCACAGGCATTTTGATGAACTTGGCTGGCAGAAGGGGAGATGGAGGCATAACTCCAGTTTCAAGTGGGACTGAGAACAGAGTTCAGTTCATAGCAAAATTTCACCCAACCAGCAGCAAACACACAGATGTTGGAAACTGCTCAACACCACTGAAGTTGACAAATGGGCATCTAGAAGCATTCAGTGCCAACAGGATTGAACTGCATCATGAAAAACAAAACAAATTAGTTCTTACTGTTTCCCAGCATGCAGTTCTGAGAAAGTTCACCAGACATCACTGAGGAAGGCCAGCAGCAAAGTCCTCTTTTTGTTTCATGTAAGCCTCTATCTAATCTCAGGTTGGTTTACGTCCTCTGACCTGGCTGCTCCTGCTCTCCTCACAGCTGTGGTTCCCACATCTGGGGTGGTCTCCTCCTCAGCCATACCCACCTGTACATGGGTTGCCTCAGCCTGCTGTCCATCCCACAGGACAAGCAGCAGTGTATGCATCAGTCCGTAGGTGTTCAGTCTCCTTCAGAGGACTTGGTTTCCAGTGCTCAGTCTTCTTTCTGCCTTATTCCACAATGCAGCCTTTGCTTCTGTGTCCCTGTGCACGCAAGTGCTCTTGCTCTCCTTCTGTCTTATTACCTGAATTCAACTGTGATGAAAGCAGTAAAGATTCAGCCTTCACAACACAGGTCACAAGCAATCTTAGATGAGCATATTTTAAAAGCCTGCAAACTATTGGGCTGCTAAGTGAATTAAGAAATAAATCCCAAGTGTTGCAAGCTTCTCAGCTTGCTTAGCAGAGTAAAATGCTCTAAGCTCTGGGCAGCTGCTTTGGGGACACTGAATAAACATTTTCACAGAATCACAGAACGTTAGGGATTGGAAGGGACCTCAAAAGATCATCTAGTCCAATCCCCCTGCCGGAGCAGAGGATTTTAAGAGCTTGGTGCATCTGGCTTTGCAGATGCTGTCACACAAAGCTGCAGACCACATGTGCACTTGTCCACTTACTGGTGGGACATGGATACTTCTACTGGTAAGCTTTCACTGGCCAAAGGGAAGGAAGGGGAAGCGGCTGGCTGCAGTGGTGTAGGGTTAATCCTTGCAATGCTACATGTGCTGTGGAAGGCAGCACCTTCCCTGTGGCAGCTAGGTGCAGGGAAGTGTGTGTGTGTACTTCTGCACTAAATGAAAACTCGCATATCACTTGGGATGTTTGTGCAGCCTAACTCAGTGCAACACAGAGGTATAAGAACAAGTGTAGGTAATAAACTCAGGAAAGAAAAAAAAAATAAAAATTGGGATGTTCATTTACCAGGGATAATTAGAGCACCACTAAACTGACCATATTGCTTCCACTTCTAAGCCAGCTCAGGAACCTCTGCATGGCACTTCTATGACAGAAATAGATCTGCAGGAAGACATTTGCTCCTCCCACCTTTTCTATGGGGTATGTGTGGAGCAACTATGTAGGAATAAACTCACTTCAGGTGTCCTACATTGATCCAGAGAGGCAAAAGAAAACACTTGCAACTCAATACGTGTATTCTCGAGAAGGAATTCATTTAATCACATACACTTTTTCTTGTCTTAATCAGAGTTATTTGTTCGTTAAAAATCTCACATTTTATCCATACTTATTACATTGCATCAGAGTAAAATGAGGACTAACATTTTAAAAAAGCATTGCAGTTATATATTAAAGGCCACTGTTCTTCTAGTAAGGGCTTTGCCTCACAGTTTAGAGTTAAGCTGTGTCAGCATCTTCTCGAGCTTTATTGCCAGTGCCATGTTACCTTTGATCTTTAATTTTCCTGACATGAAGGCCAGGGTTGGCTTTAGCTTACCTAAAAAGAAGAAACAGAACCATCAGAAAATGAAAAGGAGCTGAAGACAGCCTTTGCATGCAAATATGTAATGCCACCACAGTGAGACTTAGCAGCTGTACTGCTACCAAGTTCAGCTGTAAAAGCATTGCATGTGTAGGAAGCAGAGATCGGAGATGTGCAGAACAGAAGTCCAACAGATTGACTCAATTATTTCTGAAGCTCCACTGGCTGCTAACATTTCAATACCTGGTTAACAAAAGCAGTATAAGCTTTTCTGCTCTTCCTGCTCACAGAACAGAGGCGTTCAGAGAAATCCACGGGGTTCTATCCTGCAGTTTCACTTGAGCCACAAAAAGCCAACAGTGCCTCCATCCCAGGACCACAAAGCCAGGAGGCCACCTGTTTGCCCATCAGCAGAGGTTTTCTGGGCAGCAGCACCTGTGTCCCCTGACAAAGGCCTTTATCACTCACCTGTGAACATCTTCACAAAGTTGGCACTCGACAGGCTCATGACCACGTCAGCTGGCACAGGAGGCTTTCCAAAACCAGCACTCCCACTCTTGGTTTTCAGGTCGATATACCAAGTACCACCTCCATCACCTGAACAGACAGTAGGAAGAGGTAACAAGGCAGCCTTAAGTGCCATGCCCCCACTATTCCTCCCTATCAGACAGCTGCTGCCAATGGGGGCAGTTACAAGGTACTGCGTACACTGGTGGTGCTCTACAAGAAGTCACCACTGCCCCGCGCTCTGCATGCAGGCAAAGACAGCCTCTGGCAGATGCCCCACAGCACTGGGGACACAGGCAGAAAAGTCCAAAGAGCTGGGGGCAGCTGGCACTTTTAATGTGACCCTGCGAGCACCCTGTCCATTGTCATGCTAACCCTGTGCGGCAGGGCCAGCACTGTGGCAAAGCCTGCCTGCAGACACCAGGAGTGGCAGCAGCTCCCGGTGCGAGCTGGGGTTGGTCCTGAGGAGCATCACACAAAACAGAACCAAAGGCAGTCCATTTCAGGATCAGCTGGAAAAGGTGAGGGTTCTGTCTGAGAACACTGCTTGACGTTTGCTAGAAGCGGGAGCACAGGAAGGTTTTACAAGTGATGGTCTTACCAGATAGCTCAAACTGAAAGACACCCTGAGTAGTTCTCACAAACTCTTCACTTATTGCCCCCTGAATAACTCTGAATGTTTCAGCAACAGGACTGGACTGCTTGGCTGAAGCAGATTCTGTGTTAACCTTCACTCCATCTGCTCCTTCATGCTGGGCACCTACAAGAAAAAGATTGTTTTTCAAAGGCAAAACACTTTTAAATTGCATGTAGAAACATACATAGTGAACCCCATTTGAAGGTATTCAGCCTCATCAAAGGCAAAATGAGTCTTTTCCCATTTCACTATAAATCCTGATAAAGGATGTTTTTAGCACCTGCCAATCTTAACAGATGTACAGCACTAAAGGTAATTTTGCAATGTATTTCACTTCCTAATACATTAAAAGGAAAGTGAAAAGAAAACCACAGCAGAATATTACAAATGCTTACACAACACACTGTTTTCTAACTCAATCCATACGCTCCCAACAGCGCTCAGAAAAAAAAAAGCAAACAGTGTCTTGTGCCTCAAAATACTTCTGCCTTTTCTATCTTGCTAAGAACACGGCTATTTTCACTAACTCTTCTGCAAAGGCTTCTGAGCCGTAAGTGAACCCTCTGCTTTACTCAGCATTATACTATACTGCAGTGAACGTCTGCATTTAACAAAAGAGGACAGCATTTGCAAATTACAAGGCTGATCAAGCTGAACAGCCTCTGAAAATATTATCAAGTCTCTTAGATGTCTTCGGTATCAAAACACAGTTAGGACCATTCTGTGAGTCTCTCCTAAATAACCTGCCTTGTGAACAAACACCACCCGTCCCTGGCAGAACGGCCCCGGTGTGACTGCTCAAAGAGTATTTCCAAAGGAAGGGACTGCTGAGACTTGGCCTTCTCTGCCGTTCTCTTCTCCCGGTTTTCGCACTCCTACAAAAGCTGTTCGGCATTCTTACCTGCTCTCTGACTTCACTTACTACAAATCTGAAAAATCAAACCTGATGCCTTCCTAAAAAAGACTTCTGCATTTCATCTAAGAGATACTTAAACTGTGTAAATTTTACAAGTTTTTTCTAAGACACAATGAGGGCTCTACATTGTGTTATTTTGTATTAATTTAGCAAGGCAGATGATATGCTTCTGCAAAGTATGCTGTTTGCTATTTAATTTCTTTTTCCAGCAATATTTACCTGTGGCCTTCATACTACCACAATTCATATGGTTAAAAATGATACTTCAAAATAAGGCACTGATTTTATACTGTAAAAGTCCTGCAGGAAGTAACATTCTTTCCTTAGCTTTAAGTACAGAGTAATTTCTGTAAATCATACTCTGCAAATGTGAAGAGTTTTTGCCACATAGTTTGAATGGAGTCCAAGCTCTTGGGATAAAACAAGAAAAAAATAACCTGAAATAGAGAGGACATTAATTACTGTCAGAAACGGTTGACTTTTGCACACTTTTTTTCCCCTACCATATCTGTCTTGTTTCATGCTTCTCATGTCAGTTTCAGTATCCAAGAAGAAGTCTGGTATCAGAGGGTGACCTAAAAGGGAGGAAAAACGTTAACAGTAAGTCCAAGTAAAGCTGGACAGCACAAACAGGAATCCATTTTGTAGGAAACTACACCCAAAAAGACATGGCATGAAATTACATGTTTCGAGTTTGGTTCATTTAAAATCTGACCTAGACGCCTCTTAAAGTTGCAATGAAAAACATCTGAAATAATAAAAAAAAAAAAAGATCTATCTCACTAGCTGGTAAATAGTAATATATACATCTACAGTGTAGGTACATTTTCTTTTCATTAAAGCATTTTCTTTAAATTTAATAAGCACTTGATGGTTAGAAACTCAGTGGACTCACATGTGCTTTCCAGGAAGTGCTGTTCTGAAAGCTGAGGCAAGGCAACCTTTTACAGACTAATTTAAGAGCTCCTAGACACAAAACTATAGTAATATTCTCCACAGGGCTTTACCCCCTTCACAAACCTATTTCTCATCCTAAAGATCTGTTTTACCTGGTGCAATTGCATAGACATCAAAATCCTTAACTCCTTCTTCTCGCAGCAGAACTTCATCAATAATGAAGTTTCCAGTGAAAGTTTTTGGTTTTGTTAAAATACAATATGCAGCATCGGCAAGGATGTCCGTTTTCCTGCACTGCTTTTCTATTCCGGATCCTCCCAGCATATCCATAGCAGCTGTGTGTATGGCTAGAAAGTTTGGAGGGTAAGAAAACAAAGCTTTAACACTGACAACATGAAATTTCCATTTCTCTGGCAAGTACAAAAACTTTGTTTTCCTTTCATGAAAAAGGAAATTCTAAGAAGACCAAGCTATGAAATACTCTCAACCAACAAATAATTCTCTACAATCACCAGTAAAAAACAGAAAACTACTAAAGGAACCAACAAGTGGAATAACGGGCAGGACTTTTTATGACATTCACATCCCTCTATCCCTTTACCCCCCTCCATTTATTCCCTCCAGCTTATTCAGGACATGAAAAACTAACAGGAAAACTAGTTTTCTCAAAATGAATCTACGATACCTCAGTCATTAAGAGGTATTTCCTTTGGTGGTTACCACACTGAATATCTTGATGCTTAATTTTAGCCTTGTAATAACTCCCTTAAGATACCAAAGTGTCTCTCCTACGTTAATGAGAAACCAAATAGCAAAAATGCAAATAACTTGTTCAATATTCCACAGAAAGGCTGTGTTAGACCCACAATAAAATCCAGATCTCCTACGCTTTTGGTTGATTTATTAACCAATTCTACCAACTTCTGCACCACTACATAGTCTTCTTTACACTTCCCCTAGGGGAGCTACAAGAGGTATCCATTTCATTTTTCTTTCATCCTACTCTACAGAGGGGCTGTTTGGCTGTAGCTTTTGCCACTTGTCATGTTAGTTTTCCCCTCATACAGTTCTGCTTCATGACTTTTTCCCATCTGCTGTTTAAGACTCAACACTCTGCCCCTAAATTTTGGGACAGATTTGAAAATCCTCTCCTACACCTGTGGTTGGCAGATCCTGATTTCAAAATCACTTTTGTCCTCCTTTCCATGTTCCCATTCCACACAAAGTAACAGCAGCTTTGATGCAGAAATTATCTCAACATCCCCTGAAAAGCGAAGAACAGGGACTGTGCAGGACACACCTGTCTGAGCTGGATCTTTCACCTTCCAGCGTAGGAACTGAGAAAGAGGACAGCAGTCTTCAATGCTGGCAGGGAGATCCTGCCAAAGTGTTTTCCAGGAAAGTGCAAGAGTGGGCTCTTTCGTAGTGAGGATTAACACCTAGGTTTTAATTACCTTTGACCAACCTCAGCTTCTTTTTTTCAAATCACCTGAACTGCACACCTAAATAGTGACGAATAGGTATACTGTACATAGACATAGGTCTCCCTAGGTCTTTTTCTCTTTTTTTAAGGATACGAAATATTGGCCTCTCTTTAGTCCTCTGGAATGTGATCTGTCCTGCAAGATTTTAAAATATTTTCAAAGAACTACCAACAGGTCAGAGAATATTTGACCAATAGGTCAAATGATGAAATGTACAAGGTTTAGTTGACCTGAGTATGATCCACTATTCTGAGGATTCATCAACCTGTTCGCTCTTCCTGGCCCACACTTCTGCCACTTCTCTGCAGTGTCCGCTACAGTCCTTCCAAGCACAGTAAGCCTATGTGCACGACTGAAGCAAAAAGGTTTTAAACGGGTTCTGTGTCATAGTCTGGCTGCAGATTGCTCTCCTCTAATGCACACACAGAGTCCCAAGACTCTGCACACAGTTCTGTCCCAGGATACCTCTGTTTTTCACGCACTCTCTTAGCAATGGGATTGCTCTTTTGGTAGGCTTCCTCTTCACTTTTAGATAAATGGAGAGCTCCTGGCATCTTATTACCAGCATACCTTCACATGGAAAGAGTCAGATTAATCAACAGATACTGGCATCCATACTAGCGCTGAGGCTAATCACATTATTATGAGATTATAGTGAACTGTTTAATTAAGTACTTTGCAACTGTATCTTAGATACTTTAGATCGAAGTTTGTAACTCTCTTTAGTGACCTCATTAAAGTAGTTAACTTTGTCACTTTTGGATAAACCCTTTGAAAGAACTTTTTTTTTTACTGAAGAATTTGCACATTGTTATCCTCTTTTATACTTTTAGATACACATCAGTTTTCATGGAGGCATCACTGACTTATAAAACCTTTGACAGCTTATCTAATGTTTCTAACAGTCTTAAACTGAATAAGCAAGAATGGATACACAAACCTCTATCTGCATATTTTTGATTTTATAGAAAGCTCAATTACTTTTTTAATTACTTTGCAGCATCTCACAGAGAAAAATCTTTTTTTTAAAAAGCACTTACTAGAATATACCATAGACACAAACTGAATCTTCCTGCACTTCCAGGCCTCATGTTCTACAGGATCCTGAAGGGGAACAGGTATGAGCTGCACTGTATAACAAGTGCCAGCTTCTGCAGTGTTATCCTCTCACTCACTTTAGAGCATACAAAGATGTTACCAAGGGGACACACTTGGTCTAAAGCACAGAAGAAAGATACCACTTTCTTTGGTTTGGGGGCTTCCTCCCACCAGTAAGAATGCCAGATTTTGTAGAAGTTTCATTAATACCATCACGAACATCCTTTAATACCAGACCATATGTGGGATGCTGGTACTGACATTTGGAGTGCTGCAGCATATGCAAATATTGGAAAAAAATAATATCTACAACTATGCAATGTAAGAATTACTGTAACTTCTGCCTATAAAGTCTGCCATCACTCTGAAAAATTTCTCATC
Organism: Mesitornis unicolor; assembly: GCF_000695765.1. Taxonomy (NCBI): domain Eukaryota; kingdom Metazoa; phylum Chordata; class Aves; order Mesitornithiformes; family Mesitornithidae; genus Mesitornis; species Mesitornis unicolor. The sequence continues at coordinate 8,212 of NW_010160938.1, read as the reverse complement.
ACGAGGGGTGGACAAACTCTCCCAGCTTCTGTTTTCCCTTGCTATGAAAAAGAGGAGGCCAAATTATTCAGACGGGTGGGGTAAATCACCTACACTGCAAAATAAAAACCTAGTATAATCAGCTGGTCTCTGCAGGAAGACTTCTTTCACTCTCAACAGTATGTTAGGACCCATAAAACCAGCAATTCATTTCCACATTTTTATGTTTTCTCCAGCATATCCAGAATCATACAGAGGTGTTGAAGAATAAGAAAGGTGTGGAAGGTACACATAACATGCCCATGCAGCATGTAAATATGTGCCTTTACAAGATACAGATAATCCTGTAACACCTTCTGTGTGAAAAAATAAGTCAAACAGTAATGTTGTCTGTAGCTTGACACACCTCTTGCACACCTCTGTGCAATGAGATACTCTGGAAACTTCTAGGAACAGGTATTTTAAATATTTTTTCTAAATTTTTAGTGGTATATATCTGGTCAGTTTCATTTATGCTCCGGCAATTTAATCAGCAAAGAATTCTTAAAAAGAGTATTACATAGATGTTTAATAACTACTAATGAAAGCATGCTAATGTTTTTGTGATTCTGTCCAAACCAAAACTCTGAGTGCACAAGAAAGAGCACAGGCAAGACAAATACTACAGAGATGCTTCAGCAAATGGAAAGGGTAGAAAGGGTTACAAACTAGCTGAAGGTAAGTTTGGATCAAAAGGGACACAGTCTAGCAAGAACTAACAATGAAAACCAACACTCATGCAGGATGAACAAAGAATATGCAAAAACACTGCTCAGTCTCCTGAATCGATTCCAGAAGTTTGAAGTACATTCAGAGTAAAATAAAACAAGCTTAGAAGACAAATACAGAAAGCTAACTACTTACGTTAGTATAAATTTTAAAAATCACCTGTTTTAGGCCATAAAGCATTGACAGCAACTTCTCCTCTAAATTCTTCTGCCATTCCCAAGACACACATGGACATCCCATATTTAGAAATAGTATATGCTAAGACAAGAAGTATAAAAACATTAGTTATTTAGTAAAATGAAAATTTTCACTTTTATCAACAGAACTTTTAATTATGAAGGAAAGAAAAACCAAATTATTTGATTGTAAGGAAAACTAAGTTTCTGGGGACAAAACAGAGTCAAAATCTCTCCCTTCTTCCCACCACTCCCAGCTGACACAAACTGTAGTCCTGTCACCTTTTCACTACAAATAAAATGAACACAACGAATATTTTGAAAAAGAAACCTGAAGCCCAACTGTATGGTGGTTTTGTTGTGCTTCTTATACACAGCATACCAACAAGAGTGTTCATTTTTTTCTAGAGGCCTACAGCATGCTAGCTACTAACAACCAAACTAGTATTCTACAGAAAACAAAAAGTGACAGGGGGGGAAGAAAATTCAATATCCTTGTCATGTATCTATTTTGAGAAAGGAAACTTTTGGGGGAATGACCTGGAACTTACTGGAGAAGCTTGAAATTGAAAGGCTTTTTTACAGTTTTAAAATAAGCAACATTAAACTCAAGACAAAATAGGGTCCCTTTCCCACCTTAAAATATATTTCCATTTTAAAAGATAACATTGAGCTTTATTAAATCAACTGTGAAGCTGAATCAGTAAGAAAATAGATTTCGGGATCTCTATTTGGAACAGAAAATATTTTGTTGTCTTAAGAATTCCCACGAAAAAGTACAGACTCACCTCAAAAACATTCTTGAAAACATAAAGGACATAGGAGGCCATGAAACCTGCACTATGTTTACCCACAAAACAATTTATTTTAGTTAGGTACAGAACACTCTGGGGAACCGTTAGTGTCAGTCGCTAAAGACACAAGATCTAGCGTTCTGGTCTGGCACTCCTGCACATCTCACCAGGTATTTACATGGTCCTCAAAAAAATAACAACAGACACCCTGAATGCTACTCACCACAATGATTTTTGAACCACATAGGATTCAGATTCATAGGTGGGCTGAGATTCAGGATATGGGGGTTCCTACTCTTCCTCAAGTGGGGAAGGCATGTTTTAGACCTGAAAGATAGATTCAGACAAATCAGTCACCTCTTATTATATGGAACAGCAGTCACTCCAGTAAAAAACATATTAGCAGACCAGTATTTTCATTTTCATGGAAGTCCAACACTAAACTGAGACCCTTCCCTTGTATCAGTTATTTAACTGATATAAAGAACAATTAAAAAAAAAAAATCTGTCCTAGCTCATTTATTTCAGGCCTAATACTCATTCTTGCTAACTGGACCACATCCTGCAAACAGTGCAGCAGCATTTACTAAAGTTGATTTCCTAGATGCTCAGAAACCATAATCTCCTTTTAGTAGTTCTGGAAGGGGCAACAAAACACAATGAGGCACCAAGTGAAATTAACAGTGCAAAGCATCACTTAGTCATAAATATATTATCTTCTGATGACATATATATTCTCTGCTAAATGGAAGAATCATTGTATCCTTCAACTTAGAATTTCCACATATCTGTAAATCCTAACTTTTACTTTACAGAATCCATCATTTGACTTCATTTCTAGCACTAAGGTACATGTTTGCATTTGATCTCTGCTGGAGGATTTTTAATCTAGCTCCACAGGAAGGACAGCACTGCTGTGGCCTGCACTGCAGGCCTAC
>NW_010160938.1:0-5526 GCF_000695765.1 Mesitornis unicolor | reverse complement strand
GCAGGACCCACACATGGTGTCAGTAGATGCTTCTGTCAGGCACAGAAGGGACACCTTCAACTGCAAAACCATTAGTGAAGTAAGTAGTTTACCACCTGCTTAAATGTCCTGGGGTCTCAACTCTTTACAGTGGCAGTGTGTGATGTTCACTAACAGATCTCTCAATATCTTAACGCACAAGAACCAAGAATGTCAATAGATGTAATCCGTATGATGGGACATCCTCCCTACCCTCTCCACAGAGACCAAAGATCCACTCCAATTTTTTTTTTTTTAGCTATTATAACTTTCTGAACATTAAATTGCAAACGTATCTATACAAATTATGAATCGAAGCAACACACAAAGCAAAGGGAAGAAAGGGCTGAAATGCTCGACTAGGTCCTCCCGATTGACAGCTACATAAAAGCAATGACAAAGATTATTTGTAACTTCCCTTGAGAGGCATTAATCTTTCATACACTGTTCCATTCTGGAACACAGAACCTGCTTTTTCATCTCTGTAAGGCAGAGTAGCACTCAAAGTAAAGATGACTAAGAATTCTTCATTAATTTGGAACAGCTAGATGTACCATCAAGAAAGGGACTGTCACTGTTGGGTGGTGAGGGGGAAACAGAGCTTGTCACTGACAGTACTGTGGAACCCCCTCAGAGATTTAGCAAGAGATACCTACAGAGCATTTTATGGAAAGCCAAGCTCCAAAAACAATCTTCCTTTCTGAATGCAGAACCACTTATACTCTGAGCCTTTCAAGAGCAGACACCATGGGATAGAAGCACAAAAATCCCACTCCGCAAGCAAAGTCTGTCTTTCTTCCACTCTCCTTCTCTCTCCATCCAATCTATGTGCTGTGCACGTCCATCTAGTTCAGAAAGCTGCTGTTCATGTGTTTTACACTATTCTAATGGCAAATCCCTTCACTTATTCTTAGCAAAAGAACATTAAGGAATATTATCATAAGATCTGATAACCAGATTCATCTGCACAAAGGAGAATGACAGACACTATTCTAGATAAAACTTTGATACAAAAGCTCCTGAACATATCAAGCAAAAATGGAATTTAGAGAATCTGCATCATCCTGAGGGCTTTTTTAAAAAAAAACCCTACAATTCCATCAAAATCAAAGTCTTCATTTTAAAACAGAGCCACTTTATATAACATCCTGTAAATCTGAAGTAGATCCCACCTACTGAATCGGTTTCCAAAAAATGAGCAAAGTAAGGACCATGGGAACTGCGAAATCAAATCTTGGTATGGTAATTTAAATAAATGACAGAACTGATAAGCTGAAAGAAGGCTGAGAACACTTTAGATCATTAAGTTCCATCTTTAACATTTATCTTTTAACTATGGTAAGTTACATAGTCTCAAAGATGAGAAAGCAGCTTATAAGAAGCTGACAAACAAGATACTGCACTTGATGTATGCAGTTAGTAATTTTGCTTGAAATGAAGGAGCAGACAGCATTTAGAAAAGCCAAGCTGGAGCTCCATTTATTTCAAACTAGTTTCTGCTTCCTACCTGCATGGAGGGGCTTGTAATCACTTAATGACTTCAGTAATACAGTTTCTGTTTACTCCAACTTGCAATTAATTCTTGCAAGTATTAATTTCAAATCATTTGTCCAGTAACAGAGCAATTTCCTGAAAGCACATGTAGAATATTTGCCCTCCAATCCTAGGGCAGCAAGACAGCTACACAATTTCTCAGAAAACCTGAGATAACGTCCTACATTTATTACCATTACTTCACTTCCCTCTCTCAGCACTTACGTAAAGTAGGTTCCTCGTACATTGACATCCATCATAAGATTGACCTTCTTGGTTTCTGTTTCCAAAGTGCCAGTCAAAGAAATGGCGCTTGCATTGTTCACCAAAATATCAATTCCTGGTTTTAAAATAAGCCATTTCATGTTAGCATTTAAAGACAAAAAGCAAGAGAAAGGCAGGTAATTCTTTTCTTGTTTGAACAACCTGCCCATTAACATCTCTTTCACACCTCAGCATACCTCCAAAAGTCCTCACAGCTTTCTCCACAGCATTAATAATTTGCTGTTCATCTCTCACATTAACGATGCATGGCAAAGCCTTTCCTCCAGCTGCTTCAACTGCACAATTAAAAAATTAAACATTGAAAAATTTACTCAGATGTAACAAACAGCATGAACCTACTAAGAATCTTTCATTCAGTGACATGCCTCAAGAAGGCATTAAAAATCACACTCTCAAATTGAAACCTTTTTACATGTTGCATAAAGAACAGGGAAGCAAAACCCACACCTTAACACTGAGAAGGTGTATGGCATGAACATACGTCTCAATTAACATAGCATTTTCACACATCTGTACACATACATCTTCATCACAGTAATATTGTGATACCTACCAGCATTCCTGGGAGGCAAGAGAAGAACTGAGCTTATTTTATTAAAGGAGAATTGGAGCTAAGGTATAAAAATTAAGCTAGGACATACACCCAGCCCAGCACCTGAAGCCCACCCACATTTATTACAACTTACTTTCTTCTGCAGCAGTGTAGATAGTCCCTGGAAGAGTAGGATGGGGCTCTGCTGTCTTGGCAGCTATCACAATGTTTGCACCATCCTTGGCAGCTTTCAAAGCAATGGCTTTGCCAATGCCCCGGCTTGCACCCGTGATGAAAAGAGTGCATCCTGCTAGTTTCCTAAAGGAGAAGTGTAGGTAAAGAAGAGGGAGAACAAAGCAAAGCCTGTAAATCACTGGCTTTTAGTACTCTTTAAGGGCAAAACTAACTAAAGCAGTCTTGCACCCAAATTCCTTCATCATTTTAATAAGAAAGCAGTCCCTAAATACAAAATGGCTACAGCTGCAGCAAAATACAGTACCACTGACAGTAAGACCACCCTCCATGTTTACAAACACTATAAAGCAATAAGGTTCCACAGGTCACTCAATTACATTTCTCCCTTTTTTGTAAAATGATCCAACACACTGTTTACAGCAGAGCTGCTACATTCTCCAACAGTGGAGAAGGAATAAGCTGTAAAAACAAAATGCCAGTTTCTAATGAGACACCATACCTCCGCAGCTCTCTGTAATTTACTAGTTACAGCCCTCCTGGCATGGCTATGAAGGGGACTCATGACTCAGCTCCCATGTACAAAGGTGTCATACAGAGAGCAGGTGAAAGGACTCGCCACTAAGGAGGAATTAGAAATATCACCACGGTATGTCAGGAAAACCAAAGTTCACATGCAGCTGAGGCATGTGAAGGATGTAGAGGGCATAGGGGCTTCTGCTGCTACACTGGCAGTAAAAGGCCTTTTGCCCAATGAGGTGTGTGAAAGCAAGGCTTTCAGTGCCATCTCTCACAATTTTTTTGCATTCAGTTCAAGATAACTATGGCCTGGATGGGTGTACAACCTGATGGGCTAAAAAACAGCTGGTTGGTCAGGCTCAGAGGGTGGTGGTTACTAAGTAGCACTCTACCCAGTGACTGCTAGATGACAACTGGCTCACAAATGTGCAGGCAGTGCTGCGCTATCCAGAGTGTCCCTGACAGGCTAAATGAATGCCTCATGAAATTTAACATCGACAGATACACAGTCCTACATCTGGGAAGAAAGAGTCCATGCCACAACACAGGTTGGCAACCAAACGGCCAGGGAGCACTCTCCTGAAAATGCCCTGGGGGACTCAGCAGAGAGTAGGCTAAGCATAAGCCAGCTGAGTGCCTGGCAACAGAGGGCAGCAGCATCCTGACCTGCAAGAACACCATAGCCAGAAGATGAAGGGAGGGGATTATGCCCCTCTATTTGGCGCTCGTAAGACTACATTTATATCCTGTGACGAGTTTTAGGTCCCTCAATACAAGGTACGTGTTGACAAACAGGACCAAGTTCTGCGAAGGGAGACAGTTCAGCTTGGAGGACAGCTTTGGGGTTACACAGCAGCAGCCCCCCCCCAATACCTATGTGATTATTGAGGAGATGGAGTCAAGCATACATGCTGTGGTGCAGTGCAGGAGGATGAGAGACAGCAGGTCCTTTCAAACTGACAGAAGGTTGGAGAGGTTCAGCCTGTCCTCCCCATCATGACAATCAAGCAACAGAGCAGAAGGCTGAGCTGTTTCTAGACCTGGAGGTTTTCCAAGACCTAAATCGAAAAAGCCCTGAGCAAGCCTATCTGATCCCCCAAGTAATCTGGCTTTCAGCAAGAGGCTGAACTGGAGACCTCTCAAGGCCTCTTCCAACCTCAATTATCCAATGATCAAACCTGGAAGAGCCCAGCCGCAGATTCAATTCCTTTCTCCAAATTATTACTTTATTAAAAATGTCAGGGAACATATTCTATTCATTGCAGCTACAATCTCTATAGTTTTCCTCTCCAGCCTTTCCTACACTAGCCACCATGCTCAAAGTCTTCTTTTTGCTCAGCACAGCAGCACTTCCAACCTACATAAACCTCCTTTTTCTTCCTAGGCTTACAATCACCACCGACTATATTCACTCTCTGGAGCTCCCTTCAAATTGTTGCTCCAAGCCCACAGAAATAGTGTTCACCAAAATAAGCAAAGACCTACTAACACAGAAAATTCCTTTTCACTTCATTCCCTCAGAAACAGAGCTGACTTGATATTATCTCACAATCCTTTTTTTTAACATTCTTGCCACTTCCTTAACTTTACTTGTAATTGCTTCACTCAAGAAGCTTCACTTATCCTCTGCAAGTTGGTGTGACAGCATCTGCAAAACCAAATGTTTATTCAGTGTCCCCAAAAAACTGCCCAGAGTTTAGAGCATTTTACTCTGCTAAGCAAGCTGAGAAGCTTGCAACACTTGGGATTTATTTCTTAATTCACTTAACAGCCCAATGGCTTGCAAGTGTTTAAAGCATGTGCTCATCTAAAATTGCTTATGACTTGTATTGTGAGGGCTAAACCTTTATTACTTCCACATCAGTTGAATTAAGGTAATAAGACAGCAAATGTCAAATACACCTCTGTGCCCTGGAGTCTTAGGGATCTTGAAAAAAAATGAAGATGGGTTCCTTTCTCACCAGGCATGGCTGCTAATACAAAAACTGCAGGCCATATCAGGGCAACATTATACAGCTTGCTTACATAAATGTTAGGAATGTAATGAATTATCTTGTTTATAACATACAGGAACAAATAATACCAACATATCTTCCCAGCTGTTAGCAGTGCAGGCTCTGAAGAAAGGCAGAAAATGTCTCTAAATGAAGATCCTCTATGGGAAGAAAATTTGATTGCCAGGTAAAACAGTACTGGCTTGGAATAAAAGAGAGAGAAAAAAGTTTAATATATATAAAATTGCATATACACTACCCAATTAAGATGGAAGTCCTCCAATAACTATTCCTACTGCAAAACGCCCTGCTAAAGGACACTAACAACCTCACAAAGACTTCAAGGACCTCCACCAGTTCCCACCTGCCCCTGAACTCCTGCACTTGCTTCCAGCTCCTGTACCGTGGAGAAACAAATCGCCCCGGACCTCCAACAGGCCCAGGCGGGCGACC
>NW_010160937.1:0-40823 GCF_000695765.1 Mesitornis unicolor | reverse complement strand
TGTGGGAGACTGTGTCAAAGGCTTTAAGACTGTGTCAAAGGCTTTAGAGCCTTTGACATCAAAGGATCATCACATCAAAGGATGTGATGGTGAAGTGTTTTTTCTGCACACTAAACATGCTAAGTGGTACTTTTTGGTTTCTTCATGTTCTTCTTCATGTTGGAGGGTTTTTCTCCTCGGCATAGGCAAGACATCAGAAGTATTTTGCAAGTGAATTGCTTCATGACACTTTAGAGATATTGGCGGTATTTATAAATTTCATTCTGCTTCTGTATTTATTTTGGTTTTAATATTTGTGTGCTTCTCAGGCTTCCGCAGTTCTTAAATTCTGATCCTCTGAATAGGCCTGTAATCAAAGATGACCAACAGGTATTTCAAGCATTAGCTTTTATTTAACTTCTGTTGTGCAAATGTATTGTGTCGATGTGGAAGGTTTCGGTAGTGTTGGGGCTTGTGCTTTGTACAGTTGTTCTGTCACCTGATGCCTCCTCCACACCCAGGGAGTGGGGACATGAAAAGGAAAGGAGATTGTGGGTTGATACAAATATATTTAATGAAATAATAGTAGTATTAGTATTAATATAATGTGCACAGAGTTATACTCAGCCAGTATTTTGGGAGAGTAGGCCTCAGGGGTAGGATGGTAAGCAAGTCCCTCTCGAGATGTCAGCCATGGAAGAGGGAGGAAGAAGGACCAAGAGGAGTAAATTTAGTTGTATTTTGGTTTTGTTACTACTGAATGCTAGCCATAAACAGAACATCAGTGATGATCTTCAGTGATTTAAGGCCGTTGTGCTAAGACAAACTTTATGATAAATCTTTAAGAAATACTGAGTATTTGTTTTGCCACTGGTCTGTGTAATTTATCAGTATATGTGAGTCCTATTGAATGATTTTACAATTTCTTTGGATATTTTTTGTCAAAATACCATTTTTTAAATGCAATAAATGCTTTTCAGTCATAGGTAAGCTAAAACCCTTTTATTAAGTATTGTCTTTGTCTTTTATTTGTCATACGGTTTCAGAGTATTCAAAATCTTAGTGAAGAAAGAAACTTTGTCTTTCTTAGCAACAAAATTGAGCCATCGTTAGTTCTGGAAACAGCACCACTTTTTGATGATCTGAAAAAGGTAACACTAATGTAGTAATTACATTGAATTTCTCATTAAGGTTAGGGTCATACCCTAGCTTTAGATATTAAATATTGTAGTAATACATAGTTTTGATTGAGGAATGTGTAGGAGGTTGTTAAATAAATGAAGCTTCAGAGAGAGGCTGTAAGAATTGTACACATTCTTCTGGTATATCACCACTGTCACAAGTTGTAGGTTTTGAATTTTAATATAGTAATTCAACTCTGCCCAGAACAACTTTTTTTCACGTTGTATGTTAAGGACATTTAATATATAGTGCGTCAAAAGCTTTTAAATCACTCACTGTTGTGTTTTGTCTTATTTTGGTAGTGTTAAAGTACACAGTGTTCATGTGGAACTGTTAATTTCTCTTTCTGTAGGAACTTACTCGACAAAAATTTTCAGGCCCTAACTTGACAGAATCTTACTGTTGGCCACCATTAGCTCGAGGATGTGATGTAGTTGTCATCTCCCATCACGGAAATGATCCTTTCTTGTATATTCTACCAGTTCTTACATTTTTGCAGTTGGAAATTTGCTACAAAGCCTTGCCAAAGAGGAATGGAGTATGTATATGTTGGAGTAGTAGCAGTTTTTCTGTTCTAAAGTGCAGATAATAGAATAATGATTCAAAAGATAGTGGATGTTTAGAATGTATACATTTAGTGTGATCTTACTGTATCTTCATAATGCTTGTTCGTTTATATAAGTCCTCTGCTTAGAGCCTTACCGAGATGGACTGCATGAATGTGGAGTCTAAAACTTGTTTCTCAGGTAATATCTAAAAAGTGGTTAATGTCATGATGAAGCTTTGCCTTTAAGGGGTTGGTATGTAGTCATTAAATTAAAATTTATATTAGCTGTTCTCAATATTGCCATTAATTTTTAACTTGATTAGATCACAGAAACATAGAATTGTTGAAGTTTTAAGGGACCTCTGGAAACTGCTTAGCAGAACCCGGATTAAGACAAGATGCTCTTGCTTCTGTTAAATTTTTGGACCTTCTACTGTATGTTGCTGCATGCATCCTTTTTGTCTTCAGATAACCTGGTGTATTGTTCCTTGGGTCTGTCACATCTGCATTTAGGAGGTGATACAGTCCTAAAACCTTCTGTTTTAAAGTACTTAAAGTCCTGTGTTGCAGATTTTGGTTTTGCCCTAAATGCTGAAGTAGTAGAATTCTTAAGATTCTGAACTCTTGTCTAATACTGTGGTATAAAATTTTGTAGCCACTAGTGCTTATTTTATGTCCTGGGTGGAAGAAGGCACAACTTGTTTTTGAGCTACTGAAAACATACGGGAGATGCTCCAGACAGCTTCATCCAATGTTGATAATACTTGGGCAGAACAAAGAAGCAGCTAGAAGTTTGAAAATCCGAGGATGTAAGAATACTTTCCATCTTTTTAATTATGCTTGAAAACAATGTGGGCTGTGTAGGAAACTGTGAAAGAGGCAATTTATACTACTTAAACTCCCTGTTTTATAAAGTGATAATTTTATTTCTTTAATGCTCTAAGTGTATAGTAATACCAGAAGCTTTGGTAGTGCTCTTTAACAGTGAATGGTATTAAAGCTGTTTTAATAGCTACATGCTCAGCACCTTTTTTATAAGTGCCATAACAATTATTTTTGGGCCAAATTTATTTAGAGCCACATTTTATAATAGTTTTTTTGATACATGAGCAACCATTGCTGGACAGAAGTATCGAGTCTGTCAGGGAGGGATTTAATTCTCTCCATAGTTTTGGATTTGTAACTGGAACAGTGGGGATAACACACAAGTGTTTTGTCTTTTGCTGAGCAACACTTGCACAGTATCAAGAATTCTTTTTCCCAGTCTGCCACCCAGTGAGTTGGCCAGGAGTGAGAAAGAAGCTGGGCGGGGACACAGCCTGGACAGCTGACCCAAGCTGATGGAAGGAATATACAACAATATTGTGCTCAGCAATAAGACCTTGAGGAGTAGGAATGATCTGATGAGTGGCAGGGCATCTGTCTGCTTCTGTCAGTGATTGTCTTTGCTTTGCTTCCCCACCTCCTTCCTTCCCTTATTACGCTGCCTTTTTCTTGACCTGTGAGTTTTCTCACTTTGGCTGTTACTCTCCTCTGCTCCACTGAGGATGGAGGGGAATGACTGAGCATCTGTGTGCCTTTTAGCTGCTGGCTGCAGTCAGCCCACCACAGTAATGTGTATGGGTATGTTCTTAAAAAGTAGTTTTAACAAATGTAAGTATTTCAAGTACATTATTTTTATTTTTTAAATTGACAGATATTTGAGGGACATGTCTGATGCTGCTTTACTGCTTATATACACTAAATGCAGTTTTGCTTTTAAAAATATTATTGGAGAAGTGAAAGATTAAAAAGGAGGTAATAGTTCTCTGCAAACAAAAGTTGCATAAATGTTCAACTTGTATTTTAATCTGAAGTATTCTTTTTTTTTAATGATGGTTTCCAAATTGCTTATTGCAATATGCTTAAGTAATTTGTGCATGTAACTTCAGTAGTATGCAGAGGATACTCCACAGAGAAGAGGAAGCACAAAAGTAGTAAAAGAGCTGTTGAGAGATTTTCCCTACTTAATGTATTTACTTACATAACACTTAGTTTTACTATTTTTATTTGGTCTTTGTTAATTTAGAACTGCTTGTTTAAAAATGGCTCTTTCTGCCAACAAAACAAGAAATCTGGATAAAAGTATGAAGGATTGCATAAAACTTTCAGTTTCAGCTGTTTGTATTCTTACATCCATCATTCAGGCTTAAGAGTCTGATGGATGAACTCAGGTCTTTTGTTAGCAAAGCCATTGGTATATTTGCACAGATTGATTGGTGTGTTTTTATTTATAGAGATATACACACGTGTGTGTGCATAGATATCAAAGCTACACTATGCGCTTTATTCCATTTTTAAAACAGAACTTTTTCTAAAGGCTGCTCTTGCACGTATTTAAATACTTAACTGCTGCCTATCTGTTTCTGAAGTTCTTGTCTCTACTTCTGTTACCTTACTCGAAAAATGAAACGGCTTCCTGCTTTGTAAATTTGTTAATATTCAGACCTTTGGCTCTTTCAAAAACTCAAGAGTTTCACTTAGGTCTTGAAGACAGCAGGGGTAGAAAAACACAAGCAAACTAAAAATTACTGTTGGCCAGAAGTCAGAAAATGGAGTTCAGTGTTCTGTATTTCAGGGGGGGAGGAGAAACAAAAACACACACACAAAAAAAAACCCCAATCAAACCCTCCCTAAACTTCAAGATGATGCATCTGAAATGCAAATATGGCCTTTTTAATAAAACTGCACTGTCCTATGGTGTCTTCGTAATATTCTTTTAAGTTGTAAGTTAATGTTAAGTCTTGTCTTCCTACTTGCAGGTGAAGTAATTGTGACTACACCATATAGCCTCCTGAGACTGTTTGAACATCACAGATTACTATTTTGTAGACTTTGCCATCTTGTTCTTGATGAGATTGAGGTACTGTTCTCTGATGCTACTGAACAGGTAAATGGCTTATACATCCAGATGGTAAAATGCTGTTCCAGTTGTGCATGTCTTAAGCAGTGGCACATACTGAAAAATACCCAACCTTCCTGAACCTCTGTGGTAAAGTTCAGAAGGAAATGGAATTTTTAAAAATCACATCTGTACTTCTGGCAGAATGAAACACTGGAAAAGTGGAGTTGTTATCTATTAAATTTTACTTTCCTGGCCTTTTTTTCATCAGAGCTCTGTCTTGTCCTGTTCTATGCTACTGCTCCGTTATACTGTCTTCCTCTGCTGTGGCTGGTTTCCTGAGCACTTTTATTTTTTTAAATTGGTAGCAGTAGTTTCAGTTTGGGGGTCTTTTTAATTACTTCAAAGACTTCCATCGTGTCTGTAAGGAACTTCCTTTTCCCTCCTTGCTGTTTGAACAGCTTCACTTCAAGCACTGTCTTTACTGGTAAACTCCTCAGTCTCTGTGGAATGAAAGGCAGAAGTGAATGATCAGACAGTCTTGGAAGCAATCATAAAAACTTTCCTTGGGCCTTAATGTCAGCGCAGACAAAAGAGGCAGCTGATCCCAACTCAAAGAATCTTCAAAGAGGAACAGCATCAAGTTCCATGTTGACAAGTTGTATCTGTTCTAAAATCTTGTTTTACAACTCAAATATGAGAACATTACATATTTTTTTAATAGCTACTTTGAGGCATTGTAGGACAGATGCTTTCTGTTAGTACTACAGTATATTACATTATCAGTATGCAAAAAATCAGCTTACACACATTTTTAACTTTCAGTTTTCTAAAATGTAATTAATTTTATTAATATCTTATTAAAAATTGATAATAAGATTAAAGGGCAGTGTTTCTAACTGAAAAGCTAAGGAAACTTCTTAATGGAGATAGATTGCCCAATTTGCTTGAAGTCATAGATTAAATGAAATTTCATTCATATCCAGTAGGGCATTCCTTCTTTCTGTTTAGGCTATTCTTTCTGTTGTGTTACTATACCTCTTAAGACAGTGCAGATATACCACATGAAGATTATGTGAAAAGTAGCTTGTCAGATACTGTGCTTGTATCTGCCGTTTCTTCTCAGCTTCTCAAAGGCATCACTATGGAAAACAGGAGAAATGCTCTTGCAGAGGAAAGTGATCGTTTTATCATGTTTGAATTACTGCAGCTCTTCTAAAGCATTATGTTACAGGAATGTTACATTGTTAAAAGTGTTGCTGCTATGGATAAGCTTTGTGCCAGGTTGAGCTAGATCTTTAGAGTTGTTCCAGAGCCCTAGAATACTGCTTAGTATGGTAGTGCTTTGCCAGAAATCCTGATGCCGTTCCACAACGGACTGCTTGTCAGTTACGTAAGGTGTGTCATTGGGAATATTCATTCTGTCTCAGTGATTTTTATTTTTTTTTACAAATTATTTTATGGCACTCTGTTTTGGTTTGGTGTGGTGGTCTTTTTTGTGGTGTTTTTTGTTTGTTTGTGTTTTGTTCTGTTTTTTTGCAAATTGTTGACAGTTTGGGCTTATCTTTACTAACCTCCTAGTTTTTGCTGACTGCCTCTGACCTCTTGGATCTGCTTTTGCCTAGGTTTAGTGTTTTTCAGATTTGCACAGATCCTTTTCTTGAGACTTCAGTCTTCTCTGTGCAGAATCCTGCATTACAGTCGTGTACATGCACGTGTTGTTCCTTTGTGCTGTCCTGTCATTTTCTTCTTGCTTCTGAAGTTGTGCAAATTGGATAAAAGTGCACAAACCAAACATGTCATTTTGGGATATGAAGTTTGTGTCTTGCTGTGGTGTTATTGTGACTGGAAAAAAAACTGTGTGTGAAAAGAGTGTGCTTTTCACTGCTGTTATATATTTGTTGTAATAGGATAAGAAGATAGAAAACATTTTTTTCTTTATAGGTTTTTACTATATTGGATTGTTACAAGAAGTCCATTATTACTGAAGAATGGGGGTGTTCACCACATCAGATTATTGCTGTTGGAACTTGTTGGGATAAACATATAGCACACTTGATAAAGGAGTTCATGAACGATCCTTACATTGTGATAACAGCTGTGGAAGAAGCCTCCATCTATGGAAATGTGCAACAGGTAAAAACTTTGGGATGATTTGTTTCCTAAGATATTTTGCTGTTCATACTGATCAAGGTCAGTGTATGTGACTGCTGCTTTTTTATTTTAATTGGGGAGTCCTACAGTCCTAACCCAGACTGTTCAGTTGCACGTCCCATGTATGAACTGAGGTGACTCTTAAAAGACCTGTGCAAGTTAACCACTCACTGAGCTGAAGGTCTTTTACCTTGCTTTGTAGGACTGAGGTGGAGATATTCCCTCATGTATTTCACTGTTGGAACAAATTAATCTGAATGTTATGTGAAATATTTGCAAATGGTACAGTTTGTGACCAGAATTTTGTCAGAATGTTTTTAGAATTGTTAATTGCAAGTGGCACAACTACAGTATAAGTTATCCCAAGACAGAGCTAGTGGAATACTTGGTTTTACTGCTGTGTGCCAGATATTGGAGAACTTAATTTGACTTAAAATTTCCAGAGAGTTACTCCATGTTCTTGGGTGTCTTCTCATTTAATTTCCAGTCAATGTAATGTAGCCTTTAAGAATCATATAAAATGTTGTAAGTATGATCTGAATTCTTCAGTGTGTCATAGTGGAATATTTGAGGATTGAGAATGTTGGGTAACCTCTAAGACTAGACATTCTGAGCATGACATGAAACTGCAAAAACACCGTGTTTTGTGAGAAGTCTATTAATGGTTTGGCATGACTGAAAATGTCAGCGTTTTGATGCTTTATTTAAGAGTATTTCAGGTGGTACAGTATGCTTTTGGAGTGTGAACTTTTTCTAGTGATACTTGAAAACGCCAGACTTCGAGACTGGTAAATCACGTAAAGTTAAATGAATGAAAAATCTTAATGTGGGATTTTTTTTAATTTTAATTATGCTTCTTGAAGCTGTCCTAAATGCATGCCTTTTTTGAGAGTTGTGTGTTCTCTAAGTTCAACAGAAGATCTATTACTTACTGGAGTAGGTGGACCTATTACTTACTGCATTCTCTGTGGTGTTAGATAACAATGCTTAGTGCATATTAAAAGGAAGAATTATCTAGTGAAGTATGTATAGATTACATGAATTACTTGCCTTCTGCTTTGCATCTACTTGTAGGTTGTGCGAACCTGCACAAACAGTGAGAGAACTTCTGTGTTACTTGAAATGCTGGATTTTACCCACAATGATCTTGAGAAGGTGCTGGTATTCACTAATTCAGTAAATGAAGCAGAAGTGGTTCATAAGGTAGAAAGTATTTTAATTTACATAAATAAGTGCTTTTTAAAATTGTTACAGTATGACAAACTAAAATATCTTGGCTTCTGAAAGCAGAGGAAATGTGTTTATTTGGCAGTTAATGATTTCTGCTCAGAATAGCCCCAGCCCCGCCCTTCTGCCAAATAGAAGAAAGCCTGACTGACAGGAATGTCTGGCATAGAATACGTTCATTAGTAAATTCTTAGCTATGTTCTGTCTGTCAGCTTAGAGTTGAATCTTTCTGGCTTTTTTCCCAGTAAAAGTTCTGTCAGTTTTTTAAATTTTACTTTCTACTGTTTCCAGTAGTGGTATCAGGGGACAAAACCTAAGCCACCACGTTAAGAAGTTCTGTTCTGTTGCTTTCTACCGTGGAGAAGTTGAAATTATAGAAGGCTGTTACTTTGATTTGAAAGAAACATTTTCTGTCATGCTGTGAAAGTCTACCAGAATATAGTTAAGCTTCAAATCAGAGGGCAGGGGGGGGAAGATAGTATGCTTAATACCTGTTTTCTTAAAAACCAGCGTAAAACTGCTTCAAAGTTATCTGCAGTAGAACATGCTCCAGTTTTACAGCTTCTTTGTGGGATTGTGTACTCAGCATTTCCGAGGTGAAGTCTAAGAAAGAATTTTCCTGGAATAGTTCTTTCTTCAGATATTATAGCAATGAATATATATAACAACATAACAATAGAAAAATCTCTTCTTTCATTGTCTCTTCGCTGGTCTTCCACCAGTGCGAAGTAAGAGGAGTGGAATCTGATTTGACTGGGAAGCAGTTTTGTTAAGCCTGGATGGGGTGATGCGGATAACAGGGGTGATATCATCATAGCTTGCCTCCTTTAGCAATATTATAATTAAAACCTTTACCAATAGCTTTAAGGATGAGATATAGCAAAAAGGATGTGTGACTGGACTGTTCAGATGTTATAGGAAGAGATATGTCAGTCCTGAAACATGAGAATGGATTACTTTCCAGAAGCTGGAATGGATCCTGTCATATTTAAAGGATTCTTCTTATGTAAATGTCAAAGATTTAATATTACAGATAAACTAACAACTGTTAATGGAAGAAAATCTGGTTTTGTCTCATGACTTTCTAACACGTTTTCATTGAATATTTGCGAGAGAATTTCTTAAGCATATCAAAACCAATCCCACCACCACTTAAAGTGTTTCTAGATGCTGAAGTATTGAATCTCTTTGTAGTAATCCTTGTGTACACGGATTTCAGATTTCTTAAATGGTCTGCAAAAATGTTCTAAATGTTAACTTGGTTACCAAATAACCAAGGCTTTTGTAGTGATTAATTTGTGAACCTTGGGCTTGGCAAATACATAGAGCCTTCTGAGAATGCTATGTTCATGCAAGTGCAGAGTGGGTAGATCAGTGGTGGGTTTTTAGTGATTTTTCTGAGAGTGAAACGTGAGCCTGCACATTGTTAGATGATAGAATCAATTTAGAATAAAGAGGACAGCTTAATAGTGGGAAGAACTTCAAATGGAATTTGTACTTTCTTTAAACATCTCTTTAATGTAGTAATCCATAGGAACCTGAGCTTTATTAGTTTTCTTTTCATACAGGAAATGAATAAGCTTAGTCTCTGTAATCTCAATTTTCCTTTTTTTATATACCAGTAGCCAAGGTATACTAATAAGACATACTGTTTATTAGAGCAGTTACTGCTATATTGGAAGAACGTATAACTTCTTATTTTGTCATCCAGGCACTTAAGAGCAACTCTGTATTTTCCTTGAAAATACATCAAGAGAGCGAGTTTAATTTCAAGTATATCTTAGAGCAGTGGACAAGAAAGTATAGTTCTGGCACTCACATTGTTTTAGGTAAGTATCTTCTGATCAATCTTGTGATTGCGTCTTCATGGTGACTCACGTTCTACACTAAATGCTTACACTAGGTTATATCATCACTTCCACAGGGTCAGTTCCCTATGAGTTCTTTCTAGTTATCCCTTAGTGCTACACCTAGTCTTGTTTTCATTGTTGTTGTTGTTCCTGGGTTCCAGGGTTAACTGCTACAAGGGAAATCCTTACTTATTAGAGGGAACATAGGGGGTTTTGGTTGAAAAACTGCTGTTACTTTGAAAGAATTTTGATGATTTCACAACCGCCTCCTGCTACAGAGGATATTTTCCATTTGAAATAATTTAGAAACCCCAAAGACTTACTACTGTGACTTCGCATATGTTCTGGTAGCATTTTATTTTTCAAGTTGTTTTCAGTAGCAAAGACTCTTACCCAGTTTCAAACTTATTTTCCATTTTATACATCAGAAACAAGAACATTGACTAATTACATCTGCTTTGTTGGTTCATACAAAGGTGTTAGCATTTTTGCATTACTCAAGTGCTCTCTACCTTTTGTGAAATATTTGTCTGTGGATAATTCTGTTTATTCTGTGATACTGATATGAGATACAGAATTATATTAGATTGTTAGAGACTAACATGAAATGCTGTGTCTGCCGTATTCTTATGAAGTGTATTGACTGAAGAGAAATACAATGGCTAACTACATTGGGAAAATACCTTTTTTCTCTGTTCTTAAGTTGGTGGATGGAGAGAAAGAAACAGCCATTGCTAATACGATGTAATACTTCATATGCTTGAAGTGTTAGTTATCTTATGTATGTATAAAACATGTGCTTAGTTTTAACAGATGACTGCATGCAGTCTTTGGGAATTACAGATGCAACTTGCGTGGTACATTTCAGTTTTCCTTCTAGAAGAATCTTTGGTCAGCGTCTACACAGCATGTCTGACAACTTCTGTCGTGTGATCAAGGTTTGAGTGAATCTTTAATGGATTTATACTACCTTTGTTTATTAAGTGGTGGGTACATTAAAAAGTGGATACATAAAAGCTTTTAATTTTCTTTTAAGGATTCTTCTGTAAATCAAGAATATACAAAGGCAAGATCAGTCATTCTGCTAACAGAAGACAATGCATGTCATGAACTAGGGATCCTGCGCTATTTGCAGCACGCAGAAGCTGAAATTCCACCAGAACTGCATGATTTTACTGCAAAGATGTTAGAAGCTGGAGAAGATAACAAATTTTCAAGGCCGCTGTGTGCCTGTCTTAAAACATTTGGAATTTGCAAGTAAGGAAATACAAAGTTTTCTTGACACCTCTGCTGACGCAAGAAGGCACTGTGTGCCCTGAATAGTGATTGCTTCTGCTTCCTTGATGAATTTTCCTATTGGATACTTTCATTGAAACCAGTTTTTGCCCATGATCCATGTAACTGGATTGTAACTAGTGCCTGAAAGAGGAAGCTAGAGTGCTCTCAGTTATGACTGTTATTGTAGATAACTGTTGTTTCTAGTAACAGAAAATTCCATGTCAGTAGTTTGAGTTAACAAAATTCTGGTGTGTTTTGTTTTGTTGTACAAACATTTTTGCCAAGAGCATCTTGGTCCTTTTTGTCTAACCTCTAGAGTCACGGGTGCCGTTTGAGACAGAAATTGAATATTGAGGGCTGAAGAAATTTTAGTCTTTAAAGCTGTTGTAAGTCACATCAAAATAGCTTAAAACTGAAAATAAATGGCTTTTTTCTATAACCTTTTTTTAATATGTAGGAATAGAACAGTGTGCCCAGATCGTCATCGAGTTAATTTAGAAATAGACATGCCCCAGAATATACCAGATAACGTTATACAAACGTCTGGATGTGTGACAGTAAGTTATCATTTTCCTTGGTTTTGAGCACTAAGAAGATGAGTCTTAAGTAGCTGCTTAGCTGTATTTCTTCTTATTTTCATATTATATTAATATTACTGTGGTATGTGTACTGTATCTCTTGAATATTTGTTATTTTTTAGCTTTTGTTTCTTCTTGCATAAGTAAGTGTGCCAGATTTTTCCTTTAATCCTTGGCTTGAATTGAAATTGTTTTGCAGGTGATTCTGAGTTTACGTCTCTCTTCTTTTCTGTATTGAAGGTTCATGTTCTATGGGAGGAGGCTTTATGTTCTATTTATTCCTTTCCTCTATAAATTGAGACTGTATACCAAAATGAATAAAGGTTAAAGTTACTATGAACTTCAATTATATTTATTGTAGCAGAAAGACAAATTAATCTTTTGGAGTGAAGAGAAGTTGAAGGGGAAGGTAATGCATGTTTTGTTAGCAATGAGGATTTTTCTTAGCTGGTGTGTTCATGTAAAATTGCTCAAAAATGAGCGTATTCTGGCCTTATCATTTGAACCTAGGATTTTCATTTGCAATATCCATAGAAAATGAGATACAGCTCCTCCCTTATTTTCTAGATGGAACAGTTATTTCCTACTGAGATGTCAGTGCTTTTTGAAAAGTGTTTTGAGAATGCTGTTCTAATTGGACTACTATTTTCTTTTATTAAATAGCTTCACAGTCATGAAACCTTAATGGTTACTGGTTGATTTTGACGTGGTGGTTCTTCATATCCCAGTAACAATTTATATCACCAGCTCCCTTCACCTGGCTTTTCAGTCCTTCTATACTGGAGTGTCTTCCCATACAGCACCACTGTACAGTCTCATTTCCTTGTTGGTTGATGAGTGCTGAGGGCAAGTGTGTAGGTATTGGTGCTTCCTTCCAAAGTTAGCACTTGGATTTAAGAAATGCTGGTTGTCTTCCATTTGCTTGAGCTGCTTCCACTCTGCTTCGGTCATGTCTTTTGTAGGATTCAGATGCAGATGCTTTAGAGCATGCAGTTAATGGGTTTTATCTGTTCTCAAATGTCATGGGTTGTGAGAAGAGAAAATAAGGAGAACTGGGTAGATTCTTTGGTGTCACTCTATTTCTTGCTGAATGAGCTTTTGTTGGTGGATGTGAGGTCAAACCCCTTGACAGCCTACATGTGCCTGGTTTTAGTGCCTGAAACAGGGACGGATTTCATGACACTCCTAATAAAAAGTTGCCCTTACCTGTGGTGCACTCAAGTCAGCAGTTGTGGCCTCTTCCATTGCCTTATTTACTTCTGCTTTTGCTGACTGCAGGACTTGGATGTCTGTCTTACAAATCAGTTATCACTTTAAGTATTCACTTTTTTTTTTTTTTTTTTTGGAGCTTAGTATAATATTCCCTTTCTTTAAGAATCTCAGGTCACAGTGTGCTTTTTTAGGATTGTTTGTTAAGTGGACATTACTTTTCTGGTCCTCTTACTATCATATCTGGCCTCATATACCCAGCTGTATGTTAGTACTTCTGCCTGGCATGACCCTTTGGACAGAATGCACCCAGCACTTTATACATTGGTGTTGATAGTAGTATATTCATAGTTTTTTTTCATATATGTAATTTCAGTTCAGAAAGAGTGAAGGCCTCATACTTCCCTAGTCACAAAATTCACTGTAAGTTTGGAAAACACTTAGAGTTAAGCTTGAATGGTGTGGAAAACTTTACTGGTTAGTAACTTGGCAGGTAATAGTATTGATCACTGGTTTCATTTATGTAAAATACCACTGAGACCTAACAGTTCTTACTCTGTAAACTTCTGTCCGCTATTGACTGGACTGTGAGCAGTGATTATTATTTATAATTGTATGAGTAATACAATAATAACTCAATCTTCTGTATTACTTGTATGCAGCAGCATCTCTGTTAACTCTTTGGGCTGGAAAGAAGTAGATGATCTTGAATATGAAAACTTGCATGTCCTGAACTTAAATCATGCAGTCTTCCTTTACTCTAATGTATTTTTTGCTTTCAGATACTGCCTCTCCTCATTGTAAATGCAACAAACTACTTTGGCCGAATTGTAGATAAACAAAAGGACCAATATACAATTCTTGCTGAAGAAATTAATGAGTATTTTCAGAATCCTAGTAATAAAATTTCTGTAAAAAATGTGGAGAAGCTAGCATTTTATGGATTATGTGAGAAAACACTTTTTCACAGGTAAAAAATGTATTTTTTTAATCGTGTGTTCTTTTTTTTTTTTGTACAAAGTAATTTAAAACTTTCATTGTTTAGGGAAAAAAAAAAGTCTGCCCACCCCCACAACCAGCAGAAAAAGTCATTGCTATTCAAATAATTTAAAAAGCTATCACATACCCCTTCAGTTATCGAATGGAAAACAGAATGACTGCCCACACGTACACACACAATTAGATATTTTCTTATGAAAATACGGTTTTTTTAAACAGTAGATGAAAAACCTCTTTACAACTGATGATGTGCATAATAATTCTGTATTTCCTTTCCTACAATATGAAGGGTTCAGGTGATAGAGATTTCCCCAGAAGAGAAGAAAAATGTGTTCTTTAACGTCAAAATTAAATTTATAGATGAAGGCAGAACAAGTCAAGTTCAGAGCTATCAGCTGCTTCACTTACCTGCAGAGTTTCAGTCTCTGCCACCTCAAGCTGTGGAATTTGTAGTTTGTAGAGTGAAACCCATTGATAATGAAATGGAATGGAACCCAAAGGTAATATGTGTCAGGTTTTTTTATGGTATTTCCTTTAAATTCTTTAATTTCTCTATTGTTTTTTTCACAAGAAAACAGTTATGAACTGCAAACTTAGTTATCAAATTTCATTGGTTATTAGTATTACCAATAAATATCTGCTATTGGGCCAAATTCTAGGTCAGTTTTCTTGTTTGTTTTTCTACAAAATAATAAAGTAAAACTTACATGATTTTCTTTTCCGTGATTTAAATGGCTTCTGTCAGAAAAAGTTATTGTTGCTTTTAAATCTGTTGAGAGTAACGGAAAAGGTAGCTTCTGCACATTGACCTGTGTTTGACTGTTCTTCAGTTAAGGAAGCTCCTTCCTTAAAGGCTAATACTGATTTAGCATAAAGTTGGAGTATTTCACTAGTTTGCTCAAAACTGCTTTTATTGATTAAATGCCCTTTTCATTGTTGAGCTTAAACACTGTTTTATTATAATTAAAAGAACTTTGAAGTTATGTTGGTGTACATCTCAAATGCAGTGAAAATTTCGTTTTTCTTAGGTAACTGATTATATTAATCAAAAAATTAAAGGAAAACTACATGAAGCAAAAATAGTACATACCTTGGGAAATACAGCTTGGGTTGACCCAATGGTAGGTATAGAATTGTGGCATTACAAAATATTTGTAGGTAAACTTCTTTGTAATGAGAGCACCCATTCTCTTTCCTTTTGTCCATTCTTCTTGTAATTTTGTCTTAGGTGGTATTCAGGTGGTACTGTTGATTGACTTACTCTGGTATCTTAGCACTGGAACAGATTGCTCAGAGGTTGTAGAGTGTCCATCCTTGAAGATACTCGGAAGCCATCAGGACATGGTCCTGGGCAGCTGACTCTAGGTGACCCTGCTTGAGCAAGGGAGTTGGATGAAATGACCTCCAGAGGTCCCTTCCAGCCTCAGCCATTCTGATAAATATGGATGCTTGTATATAGATGGAATACATGACTGAGTAGAACTTGAACTTTAAATTTGGAGAGGTGAATATGTTCGCTGATACCTGAAATTTCTTGTACTATACATAATTTATATTTATATTTCTAAGTCTTTGTCTTTTATTATTATTGCACTAGTTTAGAGTTAGTTTTATTCTATTTTTTCTTCAAATCAAAAAGCTCTTACAAGCTTTTTTCCTTAGTTTTCTTGATCAGAATAGGAAGAACGGGTGCTCTTGAATTTTTTTTTTAGTTTTACTTAAACTAACATCTAGAAGACTTCTTGGTCTTGCAGAATGTTAATGCATACTGTTGTGAGTATTATTTCATAAACTGAACTTCTTTCTGTCACCAATCAAAAGAGTACCTGTAACCATCAGCTGGATATAAAAGCTGTGATTCTGACCTTTCAGATATTAAGTTGTTGAAAGGTGGGAATCTGTGCTGATAGTTACATCAAAGGACGAAAAAAATCAGGTGCCTCTTAAGCCTTCACTAATGGCATGAACAAGCTAGTTGCATTTTAGTGATGTCTGTTAAGAAGTAACTTCATTTTATGGACAAGGAGTGATCAAATTGTTATCAGAAGTAGCTTACAAGTTGAGGGATTTTTAAATTATTTTTTAATGGTCTGGCAAGTTCATTAGAAAGGCCTCCCTATAGATCTTAGGATCATGATGTGCCTCTTGTGGCTGTTTAGTCCTGCCAAAGAGTACAGTAAGTTATTCCTGTGATTTGGAATGTGTTTTCCATGTGACCATTTGGTCAGCTGAAAAATAAAGCGGAAAGAGAAAATTATCTGGAAGTAATTCTCTTTAGCAGCTTCCTTTTCCAAAACTTTTTTGGTTTTGTTTAGGGTTTTTCTTACCATGCCCCCTTTACCCAGTGGTTTTGTGCTGTTTTGATCTAGAAGTTGTTCTAACTATGTGGTGTGTATTTTGGGTGTAGTTTGTGTAAACAGAAGGATTGTTTATTTGTTTGCCATCTTGGTTCTGTTAGATGAGACTAGCTACAAGTTACTTGAGCTGTTATCACAATGAAAAGGATGGTGATACTTTGAAAACAAACAGGGCTAGGTTCCTGTTTGAGAATGAAATAAAACAGATTGCTTACAGATATGAATAAATCGGGATATGTTTCAAGATTTACTTAAAGAACAGCTTAGAGTTGGAGAGAGACCATTTATGAATTATGGTTTCCATTTACTGTATTTTGTAATTCAAGGTCCGGGTTACCAGACTTTCAGATTTGAAGATATCGATCAATGACTACAACATTCGATCTGAGATTCTGTCTACAGGTCTGGGAACTGACAATCCAGAACATCTAACACAAATTCAGAAGTTGTGTGAACACATGAAAGTATTAGATCATGCGAAGAACTTGGAGCCTTTGTAAGTATTTATAATGTTTTTTCAGTGTATACTTTACTAAGAAAAAAATATCTAATTTGAACTGCATATTTTTGTGATTAACATTACTGAATGTGGTTTTCATTTAATCACAGAGGCAATCGTGTTTGAAGTTATGTCTGCTTTCCTTGAACTTGTCTTTAGCCACATAACCATCATGGAAAGAGCAACAACAGTTCTAGAAAATGTTAAACTAGTATTTGATGCAGATAGTCAGGTTTACTGTAAACATATGGAGTCTGAATTGAAATTCTGTTCTCTTATGATCAGTGGCTTTTTTGAATGCTTACCAGTCAGTACATAGTACCAGTCAGGCTGTCACAGACAGCAAGGCCAGTAGATCTTCATGATTCAAAGGAAATGCTGGAACCATCAGTAGTGTTCTCCTAACTTGTATTTCTGTATAAATGCTTCTTACTGAGTTACTGAAGTCCAGCAACCTTGTGGTGAGACTTACGGTTTGCTGGAAGTGCACTTTACTGTATTTTTTTAATATATACTTTTATACATTAGAATGAAAGACTTCAAAAGGATTTCCAGCTATTATTAGGAATCCTTTAAATATATATATATTTAAACCCTTTCTTTTAAAAATGCCTTTTTCTGTGTGCAGAAGCATAAAGGAGGATACACCTGGTCCAGAGCATGTGTCCAATCCACAGAATGTGTCAGTACAAGAAAATTCTACTGAAAACTGTAATTCCTCTCAAGTTACTTCTGGGAACCATCGAGGTGGTAAATCTTTTCAGAATTTCAAAAAAATTTAAAACTTTTAACTAAAGTTAAGTGTCTAAATGTCAACCTAAAAAGTTGTTGTAGCAAATCCAGACTTCTCTGAGTATACAGAATAGCACCATATATCTGATGTTCACAGTAAGCTACAAACACCTCATAGTTAGCAGCCTGGAAATACTGTGAAAGTAAGCTGTGTTAATACAGCTCTTTTATGACTTGGGAAATTCTGTCCTTGAGACTCAGAGTTCTTTGGCTCTAAATGGAATGTGTGAGCAGGAAAACTCTCCTGTAGAGGGTCAAAGGCCATTAAATTTAATCAAATGGAAATGTATTGAAATAAGTGTGATAATGGCATCATTCTCTGGGAGGTTTGTTGGGTTTTTTTTCTCCAAGATGCTGGGTGCTACAAAGAGGCTGCTTTTTTCTCTTTAATCGAATGCTCAAGCATGTGGTATTCAGTCAGTAGAGGCTTTGTCAGCACATGGCTTTGTCAGTCGCAGAAGGGGGACAGAGGATGATTTGGCAGCAGTTGACTTGTGAGTTTGGAGCGATGAAAGCTGAGGGATTAAAAAGTTGCAGCAGACAAAAGTCAAAGCAGATCCTGGAATGCTTGTCATGGAAGGCTTTTTTACTGGTGTAGTGAAGTCACTGTAACTGTGTTTCGAGCTGTGATGATAACATCAATATGAGTTGATTCATCCCTGCAACTCTTGGTCTATTTCTAAAGTGCCATGTTTCACTTTTCAAATAAATTGTCTTGAAACTGGAAAAGCCTTTACCTGACCTGGAAAACTGCATTTTTGGTAGTTTTTTTTTAAATTTTCTTCTACCAACTATAATACTCTTTAGTTGGTTTTCTGTTTAATTACTAACTTTTAAAAATATTTCCAAATAGGGAGTACCTAATATAAATGTCTAATATATTATTGCAGTAGTAATTTGATTGCTAGCAAGTTATTTTTATCATGGTACTTGGGTATTATGGAACTATCTGGTTTCTGTAGTATAGATAAATATAAAATACCTTTCTGGTTTTCTTATTTTTAGATGATGTAGCTCAAACTAAGGAAGTAGAAGACACTACCCTGCATCAGCGTAAATGGTAGAAATTCAGATTGATTGCTTTCCATGCTTGATTTTTTTTTAATCTGAACTTCTAAACAGGATGATAATCCTTACTAAGATTATCTGGTTTGTGAGTATATAGGTATAATACAGGTAGAAGTGTTCTGTTACATCAGTGGTGAGCTTGAGATATTACTGTTTTATATATATGTGTGTGTGTGTGTGTGTGTGTGTGTGTGTAACACACACGTATATATGTACATACACCATCATCTTGTGAATCCCTTAAGTAATTGCTCTTTTGCTGACTCCTGAAAACTAACTTCTTTGTTGAAATTACATCATTTTTTGCTTTAGATGCTGTAGTGCTAGGAAATGTATGAAAGCAAACACTTTTTCAGCTCAGTCCATGGATAGAAGCTTTGATTTGCACTTGTCTGGATTATGTTTTAACCAAAGACTCCTACTCTTCTGTCTCTGTGTATTGGTATTTAATGAGATTAATCAGTTTTGTGTCTCTCCCCTTAATGTGATTCTACTATTAAAGAGAGAAAAAAAAAATCTGATTTTGAGATGTCCCTAACACAAAACTATGGCACGCTGCTTTTTTGTTTGTTTGTTTGAAAGTGAATCCATTATTATTATTCCTTTGTGGATAGAGCAATTTCTGGTGAGAAATAATTTGAGAAGCATGCAGTAGAAATGAATGCTAGGCTTGGTTTTGATTATGAATATGCTGAGGGACATCTTAGGTGTGGTTTGTGGGGAAGGTCAGCAGATAGTGAAACCTGAGAAATTCTAAAATTTTTAATGCTTTTTGGGCCTAAGCAATGCCTTCCTTTGGTAGCTTACTCTTTTTCTTCTACCTGTTAATGCTAGTTATCGGTGACTAGCATTTTCTTGTGCAAGTACTGGCATTACTTCATATTTTAGCATATTGGAGAAAAGTTCTTGGTAGGGTGATTGAATCCACATGTTTGTCCTTCTGCAGCTTGGGTAGTGCAGTTTAAGATCTTCTCCATTATGTGATACATGCTGAGGTATGGCTTAGCAGTTCAATTAATGAGAGTTTGGATGTTACTGAGGGTATGATAAGAGAAGTAACCTGAATGAACAGATATTGCAGTCTGCTAATAGGATTTATCTTTCACTGGTTAAAACCTTTCAGCATTTGGGGCAATTTTGAAGCAAAACAGCTGTGGAATAAGCAATTGAAAACCTTGATGAGGAATGTGCATTTGTGTTCAGTTGAAAATTTTACTTTGTCTTTCAGAGGTTGGTCTTGCTACTGTTACTTTTTCCTTTGTCATTTCAAGATTAGGCTACGATAGCATCCTTAAATGAGGCAGCAAGATTGATTCCTTTGGATATCAGTTAAGGGAGTGTGTCTCCCCACTTGAACTAGTGGAAGTGCTCCTCCAAAACAGAGATCACAGAGCTTTAGGAGCAGGCTTGACTGACATCCTATTATGTGCTTTCCTGAAACTGCTCTTCAGTGTCAAATTATGGTTGAGTACACCTACAGATGCTGAAACTCAGCTGGTTGTTCTTACCCTCATGGGAAAATTCTGGCTGTATGTGAAACAGCTTGTCTAAAACTCAGTTGTTTTCTATTGAGGAAAAAATCCAATTAAACTTTATTTCAGCTTTTATCCAGAAACGAAGTGGTTTCAAAATGAAGAGACTGTTACAGTGAAGATGAAAATAGCAAGTGTAGCTGACTATAAATGTGAGTTCTCTAAAGAGAAGGTGGTTTTCAGGTAGGTTTAAGAAATTTTAATATAATAAGCAAAATGTTTGATTATCAGCTTGCATTTAATTTTTTAAAACTTCTTTATAATGTAGTGCTTGTTCAGGAGACAAACTTTATTTGGCTGATATGGACCTGCATCAGTATATACTTGCAGAAAAGTCTACATGTGTGATTAAGGATCAAGCAGCTATTATTGTTCTCAAAAAAGAGAAAAAAGGAGCATGGTCCAAATTACTGAAGAACAAGGTGAAGTGAAAATTAATTTGAAAAATTATTGAATATTATGAAGATTCACTGTGTGTCAGTGCAGATATTTCAAATTATATTTTTGTCAACAGAATCTTCATGTGTCTTTTGATTTTGAACACTGGGAAGATTTTGAAGATAAAAGCCCTTTTCCAGTTGGTAAGGAATGAACAAGTTAGTGTTTTATGATGCATAAAATTGTTAGCATCCTCACTTTTTGCATGGGGTTTATCTGAAATACTAATTTGTTTCAGATATGTCACACTTAGCTGACTTGCTCAAATTCTTTGAAAACAGATGAAAGGACCTCTAATAAACTATAGGCAGCAGGGTATTTTTTATCAGAATAGCACAGACAAAAAGCAGTTTGAAGTAGGTTTTAGTGTTTTGGTCTAGTTTGTAGTCTAAAGTGTGTTTTGTGTTGTTACGGTGGTTTTTTTTTTTTTTTAATACTACTGCATATTTGTTCTGAAGCTCTTGTTTTTTCTTTCTTTATAAATATTACACTTTGCTAATTATTTCTAGGTACTAAAAAACTGTATTGCACTGCTGCAGTAACTGAAGAATTGGTTGACTCTTCGGAAGATAGTGAAACAGAAAGTGATGAGTAATATAGAGACAGACTTTTTTCCTCTGATAAAAATTATGCTTCAAAATAGTGTCTCTTGCCATGAGTATTTCCCCTAAAATTGATAAAACTAAACATACAGGTTGCAAAACTGTCCTTAATTTTAGGAGGAAAATAGTGAACGAACTCCTTGCCTTGTGGCTCCAAGAATCAGAGTAACTACTCCGTAGAAGAACATAATGTATGTTTTCCAGTGCCTTCACTTCCCAATAGTTGGCTTTAATGATATAGTGCATGTATGTACATGTGCTGTCCAAACAATAAAGATGTAAAGATTTAAACTTGGTTTGTGAAGCAGTTGACTTTGTTAGTAATTACAGAGCTTGTAGCTTACTTCATCTGAGTGAATTTGCTGTGTTACCAATAGTTGGTAATTTTTGAAGTTTCACAAATCCTGATGGTGTCAGTTGCTTCTACCATGTCCCTCATATTCATCCAGTATCAGTTCATTGGCAATCACATTTGCCAGTTTTGCATCACAAATTGATGCCTCAACTCCAGTGGAAATCTGTTGACTTGGTATTTTATAATAAATGAACATGGTATTGATCTCTTTGCATCTGTAGATTTTACAGCACATTAGTTTCCCCAACGTAACTATATGGTAAATTGGAATAGAGACTTAACTTTACAGAGTTATTTTAAGAAGCCTAAAATTTTGTTGTATTCTTGACTAGGAACAATATACTTGCTTGTTTGGGATTATTCTTTCAAAAAACATTGGGATGCCTTCAAGAATATAAGATTGTGTCAGTGTGTTTACACTGATAGTTACAGGTTTTCTAGTATTAGCTTGTAACATTAGCTTCTTTCTAAATATACATGACTAGTGCTGATGTCAGTGGAAAATCACCATGTGAGAGAAGCAGTTGTGATTGTTAATATATGGTTGAAAAAAACTGGGCTGTTGGGAACCTGACTACAACTGAGTTTTATTATAACCACCCGAGTACAGGTATCTTGAAAGCCATAATTGTTGGACGCTCTAATCTGGCTCAGGAATCTTTTATTCTTATATATTTTAACATTTTTCAAGTACTAAAATGTTGCAAAAATAATACACCAGTATGAACATAACAATTTAGAAAGTCTTAACTGTGTGCCAAACTAAATTGAATCTCCTTCAACCAGTATAGCACTTAAAAACAACCTGGTACGTACAAAATATTTTATTCAGTAACTTCCTCTGCTGGAACAACTTCCAAAAGCATCTGAAGGTGCATGGTGATGGGCTCTGAGGGAAAAAAGCTCTCGTTAGAGGCTTTGTGAGGGAACGGTATTTCTGTTCAGACTTGCTCTATTTTTCTAACTGAGAAAATGATCCTTGTGAGTATTTGTCTATTTTCTGTATTTATATCTCAAATTTAAAAAATAAGGTGTGGGGAATAAAAACAATCTTAAGATCCAAGCTACAACATTCCAGGGCTTCTGAACTTGCTATTGGTAGACTACAGTGCTTCCAAGTGCGTAAGTACAGAATATTTATTAATCCTGGGGGCAGGAGAGACAGATTATGGATTTTTTAAGTATCTGTAGCACTACTGATTTGTCAGCTGATTATTTTCAGCTGGTTCGATTTACCCTTTTAGAAATACTGTGTATCCTGTTTTCCTTGAGTTAATTGCAAAGAATTTCTCTTGGGACTATGCAAAATAATTTCTAACTGGTCACACTGGGGTTCTTGCAGCTTTTACTTTATTTAGTAGCACTTTGGTTATTTTTGGTCTTAATGCTGTTAACATTTTCTTCAGTAAGTATAGTAAAATCAGTAACCTGAGCCGAAAGCCCAGTATTCTGTGGCATAAGAATGTGTCTGTTAATTCTTGGTTAATGGCTAAAGCAATGTTTGAAATACAGTTGAAAGATAACTTTAAAGATAAAATAGTTCAGTTAATTTTAACAGTCAGTTTCTTTGTGCTGCTAGTGATTTATTGGTGGGGGTTTTTTTTGTGAATTAAGTTTCACTTTTTCTGAAGTCAGACATCACTTTTTTTTCAGAGGGAGGAGTAAAATGCCATCTTCAGCAAAACTCACTATATGCCCCTCATTGTATGTCTGGAAAATTGCCTCCCTCCACACCCTGCTCATGCAGTTTAGATGAGATGGACAATATAATGAGCTTCATTATGGTAATTATTCTAAAGCTTAGCAACATTCTGTTGAATTTGGAGCTGGCTGGCTGAGGTATACTTACCTGATATTTTTTGGGGCCAGTTGAATTTAAAGTGAACAAAAAGTACATAAACTATAATTCCACTAAGTATAAATAAAACACAGTACAAGTAGGCCAGTTCAGGTGCACTGATGATTGGTGCCAGTACCAGTAAAATGGAGACTAATGTCACTATGACTGGAATGATGATGGGTATCTGCAAGATATAAAGCACAAAATTTCTTGTTTATTCTTTTGGTGTTCTTACAAAAGTTGCATATATGAAAGAATAATACTTTCATTGCCTTCTGCACTTTTTCCTTTTAAAATTTTGGGAATTAGATGGTGCAATAAAAAGAGTAGCAAGAACATGGATAGGGAAAACTGCTCAATCGTTGACCAAGACCTCTTGATCTGTGTTGCAAATTTGCATTTTAAAGAATCAGGGATCTGACTCCAGTGCAGTGACCTGGGGTCTTACTTCAGGTACTCGATTAGTTGTAGTCTACTGACTGCAGTTTCCCATCTCTGAAAATCTGGCTTGTGCCCATAGCCTGTGCAAGTAAAAATGAACATAGGGTAACCTTTTTCCCAGTCCTTTTGAGCTTTGTCTTAGTGCAAAACTGGAACAAAGAGAAGAGCTACAAATGAATGTTTTCAGGTAAGGGGGGGGGGGGATGGGGAAGAAGGGGATTCTGCCTGGGGATGTTATTAAAGTATCCCAATAGTTAGGATTGTTTTGTGCTTCAGTATTTACGGGAATGGAGGAAAAGCGTGACTGAATGCTGAACTTACCCTGATTGGTCTCTTGAGCTCCTTCCTTGTAAACCTCATAACAATGAGTGCAAGTATGGTTAAACCATAAAATATCCAGACTGCGAAACTAAAATAATTTATGAGTGTGTTAATGTCACCAGGGATAATGTAAATAATAGCAATGGCCCCCTAAAAATGAAAACAAGAATTAGTATAGTCTGTTACAAACAAAGACTGAATTTTACTTGTGTCAGTATGGGTGTACGTTTATATTGTGAATGCTTTTGCTTAAACATTTGGGTGTAAGTGTATTGCAGCACCCTCAAAGGTAATGTTCACATCCTGCCAACATGTGTTTATTTTTGCATGCAATCTTAATTCCATTTTAAGTCAAAAGACTTGAAATCTGAATGTGTCACATAACAATAAAACAGATTATCTTGGAGGAAGTGAAGATACTAAAAATAAATAACTGTATGTATATTTAAGTTCTTGAAGTTACTGGAAGTCAACAGAGCAATTGGATTTTGAATTTATCTTGTTATACCTTGAAGATAAATGGGTAAAACAAAAAAGCAAGATATTCTGGTTTTATTTTAAAATCTGTTTACTGAATAGACTTTTTTAATGGGATGTAAATGCATTCTTACAGGGAGGAAAATAAGGGTAGTGATAGCTTGCTTTCAAGCATCCTGTGAAATAAAGGATTTGCCTAATATTAATAATTCATTTTTTAATTTGTTTTCATACTGTGGATTTTTAACATTTTTATTTTAAAATCCAGTTCTGGAATGAAACTCTCCAAATTGAAAAATCGGGCTTTTTTACATAGTCTTCTTTACTAGTACGTATTTAGCACTTTTATCATCTAGATATCATTTTATCATCTAGACAGTCAAAGACATAAGACTGCTGGTAAGCAATGTGAAAACGTATTACTGAAGAAATGTTGATTTTTTTATTTTTTGTATTAGAATATATACTTACATAAAATATGATAGCAGGCGCTGGTGTTAAGCGCTTAACGCTGATGTAAGAGAGCACCTTCAGCATGTGCCCTTCACGACCTGCAACATAAACAAGTCTGACAAAACAAAAACAAGGCAATGCCATTAGTGTGACACGTGGACTTGCAGTGGCATTACAAAAAAGTACTGTTCATCTTCAGAATAGTTCTGTTGTGTGCCTGCATCTGACTGCAATGTCATCACTGTTCCCTTTGTGTAATGGGATTTAAGGAGTGTTGTAGTAGACTGAAATAATGGAAATAACCAATATTGAAGGAGTGAACTTGAAACTAATTCTGAACAAGTATTGAAGTAGTGAATTGAAAACTAATTTCAGAATCATTAGTTTGCACGTTTTGTTTAAAATCAAGACAAACGTTAGCTGCTGTGCCCCTTTTAATTAAATATTTCCTTTTTAATTTCATTCATATAAAAAAGCTACGTTGACAATCTTATGTCAAAAAGTTGGTATTTACAGCCCTGTTGTATACAGATGGGCTTGAAATTTAAAATATTTTTAAATAGTAAATGAAAGCGTTGAACAACTGATAGGAATTTCTAATTTCCAATTATTCAGTTTCCAATTCTCAACTTTATCATTACTGGTATAGTCATGTTGTTCCTTGTAATTTCTAATTGTTTAATTCTTAGCTTTAAATTTGATGAGGTGAAAAAAAACCCTTTTGTGCTGTACCTGCTTTGAATTAAGAGTAAGAGACCTTATTTTCTGATTTTTCAAACCTGTATAGCCACTCTTTCTTTTCAAAAATTAAGCAATATAGGTAGAATTGCAGGTACTTTGTAATCACATCTTGTACTTTTGGATCTGAAGAATGTCTATATGTGTGTACATACATAAATGTTGATATATAAGTTTTGCCATCCTTTAAAAATTTTCATTTAAAGATACTTAAAATGAGAGCTTACCTGCCTGCAGTAAAACAGGTCCCATTGGCAGATCCAATTGTAGAAAAGGCCACAAAGAGGGGAACTATCCAAGAGACTGGATACAGGACTCTGTCTCCAAATGTCTGGGATATGGGATTAAAATGACAAAAATTATTCATTTGGTATATTCTGTAATGTTGGAGCCTCTTTAAAAGTACAGTAAATGGGTATCTAAGGTATGTTACCAATAAAAATGTATATTTTGTGTAGTTATTAAAGAATTTTTTTCCAAATTAAGATCTGGATTAATTCCTGAACCACTCTGTATAGAGTGGAATATTGTTGTCGTGGTGTTTGAGATGCAGCATCTGTAGGAAGCATTGGGACAGATGTGAAAAATATACAGAAATTGAATTTTGCTAAAGACACCTGGCTTGTGCATGTGTCTGTAAGGCAAAAAGAAAGCACTGCAGCAGAGAGCCACACATACGCAAGCTGGTTTCTACCTGTATAGGAGGAGTAACACCAGTAGAGCCAGCATGGCCATCTAAGCTGAGTGGTGTTTCTTTGTCCGGGAGCAGGATACGTCCATGCTACACCAGGAGTCTGCTCAGATGCATGAGCCGCTGTACAGTGCACCCGTTTTGCCGCTGCTGTGCTGCCCTTGCACTGCTCGGTGGCAGTTCTGAGATTTTTGTTGTTTACTTGGTCTGACAAGTTTAGTGCTAGCTGATGGGTGCTGTTCAGATTGCAAGTTTAGTGGTATATTGAAGAGGACTTGTTAGTAAACAAGATACAATTTGATCTATACACTGATGTACCGTTCCTGGTGCAAACAAGATGCTAAAATGCCCTGAAGTTTCACATTTTAAAGATTATATTTTTTTTAATACTTAAGTATTTCTACATTAGTGTACTTCTTCACTGTGCTGTGCTGTATTTTGCATGCATGGCACATACGGTTTGAATAGTATGTCTTGCAATAATGTAAAAAGGATATTTCTTAGCTTTAAGAAAAATGTAATGATAAGGAGGAATTGAATTATGGACTACTTGCTGTTACCTTCAGAACAACACACTTTGGTTTACTGTCATTTTGCCTGTGCACTTATTTCTCAAATACTGGAAACACTGAAAAGGACAAAGCAGCACTCAGATGTTAATTTTTCCTTCCATCTTTTTGGTGCTTATTGAAAACAGTCAACCTCTGAGCTCCACTGTTTACAAAATGTTGGCTGAAGGCTTTGGCTTCCTTTTTTTCCCCTTGGGCTATGACAGGACTGCTGTTCAAAGTAAGCATTACTGAAATAAATCTTAGGTTAAGAAATGACAATAGAAAATGGGGAAGGAGGTGACGCGTCTTAGAAATGAATTGTATCTTAAGAAAAACTACAAAAAACTATTTTTGCTCATGACTAATGCATACAGCCTTCTTCAGATGCTCTATTACAAAATAAAGTGGCTTACCACAGCAACTGCCTGGGACTGCAGGAGTTCTGTTGAAGTCATTACGGTGAAATAGGAAATGTTTATCAGAACGTAACAAACTGTAACCAAGGGGATTCCAATAATTATAGATAGCGGTAGATTTCTAAAGAATGCAAAATAAGACTCCATCAGCATTGCTCTTATCATTGGTAGAGCTGTCATAGTAAACTCTTACTTTTCCCCATATGCTCTTTAGGTGCATTTACGTTTCTTTGTAGAGCCATGGGAAATGAGGATTTTAAAAAAGAAAAAAACCCACACAATTTTATGCAGACTTATGAAGCCTGTAATAGATGCCAGTTAGCTCTGTCTGTTAGTGCTCAAACCTTGACTAACCATTGCTTTTAAAAACAAACCAAAATATTTTCCTGCTTGTACAGAACTACCCAGTGTTTTATTGTGTAGTTTTACCTGTAAGGATTCTGAAGTTCCTCTGTGATGTAATTGAGTTGGTTCCTGGAAGGAAAAGCATTCACACAATGTTATTGGCAGTCAGGTGTTGAAATACTAATGCATTATGAACTCAGGTGTTTTCTGTCTTACTGCTTTTTACCTTTTCAGCTAAAAAGATCAGTATAACCAGTCTTCTGAGTGGTAAAGCTGTAGGACAAAAACCTATGTGAGCTGCTTATCCAAATATCAGCCTCTTGATTTGCCATCTTTTCCTCTATTATCTTCTCCTCCTCACAGTTTCAGAAGTACCTCTGAGATTTGGGAATGAGATTGTCTTAGTTCTTGGATAAAATATCCCAGAATAACAAAACAAAAATTTGGCAGACATTTATCTCAAATTTACAAGATTGCCATTGAAGTTCAAAGTTTGCAGTATCTGAGTCTTCTTTAATAAAAGCTCAAGTGTACCCATTGCAAGGAGTGAAGCAAGTCTGCTCATGTTTCACAAATGTTCTGTGAGTCTCTTTGTCTAGAAGGGTGGTATGAAAACTTTTTAAGGATTGTTACGCTATCAGAATTTTCATTTCCAAAACCTGATTTTTGCTAGAACGTATGGACCAGGTTGAAACAGAGTTTTTACTCAACCACTTCTGAAAATGTGAGGAGGAGTTGGTATTTACTGTTCAAGCTAATTTTCAGATATCAGTGCCTGGTGGTTACATATTGTAGTATTTATTTAGGCACCAGCCTCCCTGCCTCCTTAAATGTCTGAATGAGCAGACTTTCATGCCTGAGTTGAGACACTCAAGCTTGGAAATAGCACCTGAAAGAATAATCCATTTAAAAATAAATCAAGTTTTAAGCATCTAACTTGCTTTGTTGTAAGTTAAGATTTATATTCTTAACTCCTTCCAAAATAAAGATCTATATGCAAACTTCTACAGTTTGAACATTTAATTATATCATTCATGGATCAGAACTTGATGTAAGATTTGTGCCAACAGAGCCCTAGACCAACTGACATTGCTGAAATGGAACGTGGAAACTGTTTTCTGGACTGTGGCAGAGATCAAGTTCAATATTCCTGCCAGTAAATAAGTGTATTCTTACTGAAATAATTCTGGAAAGCACTCTTCTGAGTATTAAATATAAATGCAGTATGTAGGACATAAATATAAACCTAATCCCATTCCATATCTATGATTATTTTCGAATGTGTTTTCTTAAATCTAACATGGTAGATAATGACGGATGAACAGATGTGGAGGAATTGAAAGCTTTTCAGGGAGGAAGACTTCATTGGTTTTACATTAATTCTAGATGAAACTGAGTAAGAAAAAATCTGGAAGTTGAGCCTCATTACTTTTGACCTTTTTTTTAATGTCCTCCTCCAATAATCAAACACCACAATATTTCACAAGAAATGGAATTTGATGGGGTAACCTCTAGGGCTCTGGGAAGGCTATTTAGTCTGACATAGTGGAAGTAAACTTACATTCTCATTACCACGGTATCTAAGCACCTTCAGCAGCAAAGCAGTAGCCCTTTCAGGATCTAGTGTTCCCTAATAAACAACTGCTTGAGGATTTGGGAGAGGGGAGCTTGGAGGGGTAAGTTGGTGGTGGGTTTTGAGTTGTTTGGGGGTTTTATTTTTTTAACCAAAGTGGTGGTTTTTTTTCCAGAATTCATTAAGAGATTCTTAATAACAAGTCAGATGTTCACTTTTTCACATCGCATCTTTTTGAGCTCTACAGGGAGAGAGTAAACCAGGTAAAGACTGTTACAGTGTAACCATTACTGCTAGTGGAGATACCTTACCATCCATCGTATGCCCAGAGTCCATTGTAAAATGCCAGACCAATAGAGCTAACAGAAATTTTACTGTCCTTGAAAGACTCTTGAAAGTTTTCTGTTCTTCCTGCAAACAAGACGTAGATTACTGATCAGTGCTGAAATGAATTCCTTTTATCCTCACTAGATGAATAAACATTCCAACATTTGTTTCATGTTTTGGCACATCTCACTGTTAAAATAAATTAATACTGATTTTTATTAATTAAACAGTACTGGTGCCTTTCCCGTGCACCCCCTTCTCAAAAGGAAAATACTGTTGTTCCCAAGAGACCTGGAACTGAAGCACTGAATAAAGAAAGCCTTATTCTTGTGCCACTTCTATCGGTGGGAAATTTTAATGGTCACAGCAGAAGCTGAAATAATTTTTGCAAGTAAAGTATATTTAATTACCTTGTGCAAGGAGAACAATTCCACTTACAATAATGATTGTGACAATGATCATTTTAGCAGCCGTGAGAAAATTCTGGAGATAACTTCCCAGCTTCACACTCAGTGAATTCACTACTGTAATTATGACTAGAAGAAAGTAAGTTATTAATTTCTGCATCAAATTTGTCAGAATTGAAAGTAAAGTTGCCTCTTAAAACCTTTCCCTCCCTTATTTACTGTACTGCTTTTTCCTCCCACTGTCTGTATTACTGATACAGGGTTTTAACATGCACTATATTTGAATAACTTCTAAATTAGTGAGGAAAAACAGTTTTCTGAGTTAGGCTTTGGTAGTGCCTTTAACAAAAAAATACATTGAAGTTGCACAGCGTTCTGATAAATACAGAAACGCCTCCAAAAGTAATTTTTCTTCCTTTTCTGCTAGGTAAGCATTCATTGCACTGCTGTGTCAATCTTAATAAAAATAAAAGAAACGCAGATAAGGAACAAACCACTTCTAAACCTATCCTTTTTTTACATACGTTGTTAAATTAATTACTGTGGGAAGGACTGGCTGTGCCGTGTTCCCAAGTTTTCTGTTGCTTTCAGTGTAGGATCATGTCCTGGTGCCCCTGCAGATTAACTCACTGCGGTGCCACTGTGCCAAAATGCAGTCACTGCTGGGGCCAAAGGAAATCACTCCCAACTGCAGATCTGATCTCTTTCTTAAAAAGCCTGACTCTTACCTATGGCAGCTGCTGCAAGACACTTGATGACAACCTGGGGAGGATCGCAGCCTGGATAAAAAGGAGCTGACGCATATTCCGCAAAGCTGAGACAAATGATTGCGAATGAGCTGGGTTTTGTGACCAGTAAGCTTGTCCAAGAAAACAGGAATGCTGGAATGGGGCCAAATGCCTCCATAAGGTAAGGATATTCTCCCCCAGATTTTGTGATCATTGTACCAAGCTCAGCAAAACAGAGTGCACCTGAATAACAACAAAAATTGTTTAGTTCATACACTTAAGCTATGACTGTCTAGAACAGACTATAACTTTTTAATAGGTAGAAAGGTTAAGGAAATGGATATCTATGATGCATCATTACTCTTTTTTACTGTACAGGCAAAGTAAAATTTTATTACTTGTGAGCAACTGGAAAACATTTACTGAAATTATAGTTACAGTCCAGAATTTATTACTGTTTGTGTTTGAGACCAGCAAAGAAAGTACAAACATTCTGATTTCATATCAGATTTCTGTTAAATAAACAAATACTATAAGAAGCTTTTAAGTGACAACTGCACTGGCAGACCTACCATTTGGAAACTTGAAAAAAATAAACTTCCTGCACAGTTTTGAAGTAAAATGTCTGCTAAGGTCACCTGTAAAGTACAGGGATACTTCTAGATTTAGTGGTGTAGCTGGCATCTTGCATAAAGGGTTTTTGCATGTGCTGTGTACCTGACACAGTGCCCAAAGTACTCCTTTTTGGTTTTAAGTCTTGAAATGTTTTGAGGTGCTTAATGATAAATTTTCAGATTATAGAAATAGATTTACACAATTATACAAGTAGAAAAACAGCAGAAGTACCTAGCTCACTGACAGTAAATTTCATGTTTTGCCTGTGATTTAAATGGAAAAGTATTCTCTCAGTGGATAAAGTAAAACTAAAACTTGCTTTCTAAAGGAACTGAAAATGTGCACTGTAATTTAATAAAAAGTAATCTTTTCTAAATGGCACATACTTAATTTTTTTTCCCTGAGTACTGCTACACTTACCAGGATGTGATGGGTTTTGGTCTAGGTGCTTGTTAGCCAATTTGTGAAATGAGAGCAGTATGCAGAAGCAGTAGTACAAAGATTTAAGCAAAGATTCAAATTCTTTGACTCATTTACCTAATGTTGCAAGAATTCCACAGGCTGCCCAGATGGTTAAACAAGGACCTACAGCTCCAACATTGGCAAGTACTGATTTTGGAGAAACAAAGATACCTGAGCCAATAATTGTACCAACAATCATACAGATTCCACTGATGAGGCCCACCTTGAAATAAAATGAGACATTCTGGTAAAGTAATTTCTAGTAATTCAATAATTACTTTTCAGTATAATACAAGTGTAGCAATTGTCTCAAAAATTCACTTTCTTAGATGGAGTCTTTTTTTTTTTTTAATTTCAGCAGTTGTTTTCCTCTCTTTGCTTTAAGGTATTTGTGCACAGGAATTATCTTGCTACTGCTAGGTGGTGAAAAGATCACAACTCTGTAGTGACCGACATGTTACATGAAACTACTAAACTTTGAGTTGCTGAAAAAAACCCAAACAAACAGTGGCATAGGCTATTTAAATTTTTCTGTTAGTTGTGGCTAGACTGATACCAATATTTTCCCAGGCTAAAACCACATGGAGACTGTAATTTTCTAGAGGAGACAAATTTTCACTTGTTTTTCTGTACCAGTGGTTATTTTATGGTTAGTGGCTATAAACACTAACAAACTTTCAGAAGCAATGAGCTGAACAGCCCACTTCAGCCTCTGAATAGGACATGTAGAAGTTTATGAAGTGTCTCAGTTGATCAACGTTAAAGTTGTCAGATAAAAAAATAATTCAAAGACTTAAATACATATTCTTATTTTTTTAATTGGATTTCTATCAGGGCTATTTAACTAGTAATTAGCAGCTTCCTAAAATGTGAACCAACACAGTCAAGATATTAGTAGATCACTACTAACTGGGGACACACTGGGATGTGTGTGCAGGTTCCCCCCCTGCTGCCTCCTCCGCCAGCCCAGCCCCTTTCACGGACTGAAGGGGGAAAAGAAAAGGTTTTGCCTGCTTTTGTAGGTTCGTCGTTTGGGGTTCATGGCTCTGAATGGATTGGCCATCGTCTCTTTCGTTGTCCTTTCCTTTTCTTCTCCTTAAGCTTTCTTCACCCATTTGGTTTACTTGTTGAAATCTCTAATGGAATAAAAACAAAGTAACAGTTTAGCATATTAATGTTTGCTTGAATTTTGCTGATTATATATGGGTCCAAAGTAGCATATGTCAGTATTGCCAGAAAACACACACACAAAAACACACACACACTTGCTCACAGGCAAAGGACTTGCTCCTAACCACTACTTACTCAGAGATCAAATCGACCAGGTGTTAGGTCTGCTTTAGCTCATCCTTCTGACTTGCTGGGGATTTTCCTGTACCCACCTGGCAGTTGAATGTCCTTGTATCTTCTGTCTTGGGTTACATCCAGTTGAGAGGATGTCCTTCCTGGAACAATCTAGCTTTTATAGCTAGTCCCTCCTTTGAATTCCTCCAGAGGTCCAGACAGATTTAATCTTTCTCCCACAAGCTAGTCTGTTCTCTTATCTAGGAGACCTTCTTTCTGATCTTCGTTAAATTAGGCCTTGTCTCACTTCCTTGGAGATGCAGGTATATGCGAAACCAAGTGTTGTCTCCTGTAATTGTCTAATTAGCAGCTCTTTGCCTCAGAAAGAGTTACCAGTCTTCTCTGTGTTGATGCTGGGTGAATGTCTTCTACTGAACATTTTGTTCTGTTTAGAATTAAAATGTAAACAGTTTTCAAATTTAAACTTAAGACTTATGAACTTTTTTGTGAGCTTTTTTGCTTGTTTCCTATAGTATTGGAATAAAATACAACCTGAGATAGTGAAGGACATTGACCACAGGTTAGGTCCTCAAAGGTTGATTCAGACAGAAGTATTTTCTCTCCTCTGACCCTACAGCTGTAGTTCCTAGAATCTGAATGTTGAATACCATTTTGAAGTTACACAGACAGTAATTCAGGAATGTGTCGTGTTTAGGCAATTTAGCTAGTAGCGAGTAATACTTGGCTACAGAAACTGTAGCATTTTAAATTGACAGAAGAGCTATCTCAGTACTGCTGGTCTTCAGAAATATTTGGGCTATAAAGAGATCTAGGTTGTGTTTGAAGTAAAGATTTTTAGAAAAAATCATCATGAATCCAACTTCTAAGATTAAACCTACAAGAGAAAATTGCCCACGGAAGGAATGCAGGGCTTGGGTCACTGAATTTTATTACAACTTTGTGCCCAACTTCCCTCTTTAAAGTTATGATTTACAATGTTTTAATCATTGTCTTTTAGCAATTCATACTTTCACTTACCTTATTTATTTATATTTGTTTGGTGTTAATCAGGTCCAGAGATCTTTGTATAGTGTATTTCTTTATATCTCCTGCTAGATTTACCAGCCAGTTAGACAAGACATGTCCATGTCTGAAACCAGAATACGCAGAAGCAGCAGCAGCTTAAGTACAGAGGTTATAAAGGGTAATCATTAAACCCATTCTCAGCCAAGAAGCTTTGAGATAGGAACCACAGATAAACCAATAGTCCAATTAGTTTATCTTTAAAAAAAAAAAAAAGTCTTTGTTCCATTCGTGAGAATGTTTGTCCAGTACCTAGGTAGTATATTACATAGTGAGAGTGATCCGTAATTTGAAGAATTTTGATGATTTTATGTCAAGCAATTTCTAACTTAGAAGTGCTTTGGAAAGATAACCTTGAAGTAATTATCATACCGTGGTGCACTGAAAACATCTGCCCAGATGCTCGCTGCATCCTGCAAGAGGAGTTGATGCTTTTATCCTGAAAAGGTAGAGAAGTGCGGGCAGAATTTTTTCTTTTGTTTTTCATTAACCTGAAGGCAGCTGAACAGGCAGCTTCTGTTCCCTTGACTTGCAGTTACAAATAATATTTCATTTTGTAAATGTTTAAAAATCTTGCTTTAGTGAAAAATGGCATTTTGTATTTCTATTCAATTGTATACCCAGGAAAAACATACTGTTATCCTGAATGCTGAAACAAGGTAGCTTACTGCATTGCAGCTAGTCATTCCTAAAATACTTGGGGGAAAAAAACCTCCTTAATTCTGTTTCACTTCGTTGTTTTTTGGCAGTGCAGTTGTACAGACCCTTTCCTGTACAACACCCAAACCACTAAGTCCTGATCGACCTGATCTGACTTAGCTGACTTATTTCACTAAATAGCTGTTGTTACAAGTGAAAAGCTGCACTGGTATTAGTCACTGATGTCAAGATTCATCGTCTTGTTAAGACACAGTAGTAGTACAGGATTGGAAATAAGACCAAATTGTTGGACCTCAGGATCAGCAAAACGGTGTCCTGGCAGGATTTGACAGTTGGTTTTCTTTATTTTTTTATTATTATTTTTTTTAATCCTTCTGTTTAAGCATTCAGGTTTGATCGTCAGGAGTTCCCATCTTTTGTAATGTTGACATAAAACTGTGACTAAAAATGAACTCTAAGAAAATGTGAAATAATTAAATAAACGAATGCTTTTAGATCCATCATACATTATGTAATGTACTTCTATGTTCTCTACAGCTGATAATTTTTACATTAAGATTGATAATCATCATTCCTGTGTTTTTCCTGAAATGCCACAGTATTGAAATAGCTGATGTGAAAAGAAAAAACGAAGGGGGGAAATTGGAAATGGTATATTTGAAACGTTCCCGTCTGTTCAACAGGCATCTTAAATCTCTGCCAGTGACTTGACCTTAACTAGCCTGTGTTTCCTCATAAAAATGGAAAAGTATCTTCATTTATTGTCTAGTTTTGTTTTAGGGGTTAATCTTCTTGGGATGCTATAAACTTGTTAAAGGATTTGCAATTTTACCAGCAATCTTTCTTTTCCTCGGTCGCTTAAGGAAAAAATAAACATTGAGTTCAAGGATTCTACTGTTGTTTTCTTCATGGACAAGAGAAATGGCATTTACAGCCATAGGAAAAGACTTCTTCCCTCTCAAATACATACTTAGATGAAGAGATCAAGGAGTTCAAATTCCAAGGGGCTGCAGAAGCAAACACTCTGTGGGCTGGTCCTGTCTAAACAGTGTAGTTTGAACCTTTTCAAATGCTATTTACCAATTAAATCGTAAAAAGTAATTTTCAACTTTAATTTGGGAAATAGCATGGGCATAGTGTATAAATATACCTTTTATTATCATTAGTCACTAATAATAAAGGTTAATGTTTGTTAGAGTTGGTATTTATTGCTTGCACATGCTGTGCGTTGACCAATACTTAAGCAAATGGTAAGGATCATTTTAACGTGGAGATTTTAATGGTAGCTTAGCAGTATCTCAGAATGGATACTTTCCATTCTAACCTTGCTACTTAACAGGTTACTTAATTTTAATCAGAGGACCGGTCTGTTTACTTGCACTTGCTCTTCTTTGAATTTTACCATTAATAGATGTGCTCTAAGAAGGGATCTCACTACTGTCATCCTTTACAGCATTTTATTTTTCTGAGTATTTGCAGGCATGCTGCAAGTGGAATAGAAGAAAACGGTCTAGTTTAATAGCTGTGTCAATGCTGGGTTATGCTACTGTATTCCAAGATCTTGGCATCCTGTGGGAGTCAGTAGAAAAAATTAGATGACTGTGTAGTTCTTAATGCCCATAGTATATATGGGGTTTAAA
The DNA here is from genome assembly GCF_000695765.1 of Mesitornis unicolor. NCBI lineage: Eukaryota > Metazoa > Chordata > Aves > Mesitornithiformes > Mesitornithidae > Mesitornis > Mesitornis unicolor. Next base: position 4,244 of record NW_010160937.1, on the reverse strand, counting down.
TACCTGCATTTTTCCCCCATACTTAGTTCTTCGTTGCAGTGTAGTTGGTTTTGCCCCTGTGACAAATGAGGCTGTTGAAAAAACCTCCAGGCTTGCTAAAGTTTTGCTCTAGACCTGGCTTTGGAAGACGGCATCTTTAGCGTGCCCGTTTGTAGCTGAGGAAGCAAGCAGTGAATACTGAAGCACTTCAGAGGTTATGATGCTCTGTGCTACCAGCTTCCAAAGTCTGCTTCATTTTGGATTTACTAAAACCAAACATCTGTTATGTAAAACAGTTCTTAAGTACTATCATATGATATCTTTAGATATTTCATCTCTAAATGTTTGTTTATATAGGTAATGTTGAAATCAATTTAGTACAGGAAAAAAAGATCAGAGCTAAAAAAATCTGGAGATCTCGCTCAATGAGAAACCATATTTTTAAAGGTAAAGTAGCCTTCAAAGTGCATCTGCTCTTCTAGATTCATGCTGATTGACGGTGTAGAATTTTTACCATATTTATTTAACATTAGATTTGCAGAGTACGATAAGTGCTCAGAGTTCTCCTAAATGGAAGAGATGTGCCTGGCCAGCCAAGGATTTGCAGTCTCAGAAGAAAAGCTCCTGATGCACTGTGCCAGTACAGTGGCATGAATTTTTCATGGTGAAAGAAATCTTTGGAGCCTCTCTCTTCTGAGCTGTTGAAGAGCAATATTCTGGCTAGAAAGACAGCAGCATCTTTCTGGCTTCAAAATAGAGGAAGGGAAAAAGAAAAAAGCAGTTTAAATGACTTGAAAATGGGTGGGGAGAGTTTTTCTAATAGACTAGAAATTAGAAAATGAATGACCCTCAGTTCCCTGGACATTAGGGCAGCTTACCTTCATGTGTCTGTTGCGTGTCAGCACCTCCCGGGTATTTACAGAACAGCTGAAGCACAGAGTACGTGATGCTCTGCCCCAGCAACAGCGAGAGGCAATGCCAATGTATTTTAACAGGAGTTGGAAAATGCAGGGGAGCTACTGAGGTTTACTGCAGACTCTCCAGTGGTTCGTTTTTGGTTTTGAATCGCATTATTTAATCCAGATGTTTTTCTAGGGGATGTTACGTTCAGCTATTATGAACAAAATATGCCTTGTAAGTTCAGCAATGAAACTGTAATGTGACCGCAGTTCCACAAATCCTGAATTGTTCTTGCAGTTTCTCAATCAGAATTGAAGGACGCTCCGTGTTTTTATGTTGCTTTGTGAAAGGAAGCTGAAACTGTCTCATTGGTCCAGTTTACAGACTGGAAGGTATTGTGAACGTCAGGAAGGTGCAGTGTATTAGAATATGCTCTGTCAGCAGCAGCTGAAGTAAAATAGTAAGTTGGTAATGTCAGGTGGGTAACAAACAAGATCAGTTGGTGTGAGTAGAGTGTTTGTAGTGGAATGAACAAGCCAAAACATTTATTTAGTATAGTGTCTGTATTTAGTGTGCTATCTATGAAACAATGCAAAGTAACATGATTTAAAAAAAAAAAACAAAACACCTCATTAAATTCTTGGGGTTTAAAGGTAGTTTTCTTCAATTCCTGTGTACTAACCAAGCTCTTTTACTTGATTATGCACAATTTCAACACATTTGTCACCCCTTGTAACACATTCACACTTGAGCATGTTTGGAACTTGTTTCTAAGTACAAGGTGATGATTTACTCAGAACAGGATAGTTAATTCTTCATTTCAGCACTTTAAAGATGCATAAAAGTTGTTATCTGTGCAAACAGGACGAGTATTCTGCTGTTTGCCTCTCTGTAGCACTGTAGTGTGCCTAGCAGGAGTAGCTGTGACGCTGGACTATAAAGGGATGAGCTGCAATAAGTATTAATTTATCAGTAATTCTGCCAAAATAAACCGGTGTTCTTTCTCAGAGTAATAAGCCAAGTGGATAGGGAAGAAACAAGAAAGCATATATATCAATTTTGGAAGGGCTTTTATTGGTGACTTTCTTTAAATTCTCACTGGCAAATTGTGGTGGCAAGGTCTAAAAAAAAATTAAAATCTGTAAAAGAGTAGATTAAGAATTAATTGAAAAACTTCTGCAGAAAGCAGCAGTGGCTCACTGTGAAGCTGGGAAAAGGATTGTTCTGCAGGAGTGTGTCCTGGGTCTGTTTTCTTCAGCGGTTGTGTTTATGTTGCAGCTGACAAAATACTGTGAGTGTGCAAATTTGTGAACAGTACAAAATAGGGAGGATGCTCTAACAGAGCATTCCTTCATTATGCACCTTTAATGAAAGGTTAACCCAGCATCAGCCAGTAGTGCCCCCATAAATCCTTCTGTTAAGGGCATTTTTCAGTGGTCCTAGATTTTCTGTAGTCTGCTGAAAACTACAGCAAGCGTGGGAGGGAAATCAGAACAAATGTACCAGCTTCGTAAGGCATCACAGAATCGTGAGAAGCTTTGGTGGTTCCTTAGCTGTTGTGTACAGAAGACATCCTGAAAGCTTTGAATTCGCCTGTGATCACCGAGTACGATTTGCAGCATGTGCTTTGGTATGTGCCAAGTGATCTCTATGCAAATCGTGTCAGCTGGAGAGAAAAAAGTAGACCTTTGTTTGTCGGTTTGATTGCTGCAGGAGGTACAGGCTTCAAAGGTTTACAATTGTATCCATATCATGTCCACAAAGTACACAGTGGTACTTTGGAGCTTAGGTAACAGTTTCTACCTGAATGTGTGACAGAAGCTCTGCAGCCGCTGTCAGCTCCAGGTTTTTGCATTTAAGGCAGTTGTTTCAGTTCCAATTGTGCCTTTGGTACTTTTTCCTGATGCTATTTTCTTCCATGAACTTCATCTCATTACTTAGTGTGGCTTGGTTCAAAGGTTACTTGAAGTAATTTATTTCCATCCTTGGTGTTAACAGAAAAGTGAGGAATGATTACAAGTTTTGTGTCTTCCTTAGTTTTCACACACTAGTTAGAGAAGAAATCTGTAACTTTGTGTTCCCCAGAAGTTCCCTCCAAAGGTGAACCCACAGTACAGGTTGCCAGATTATTAGCTTTCTTGTGGCTTAGCAGTATTGCATTTTTGTATGTAGTAGCAAGGTATGGAAACAATTCAATTGGTCAGTGGCTGGTGTTGGATACTATGAAGACCAGGGAGTTTAAAAAAAATTTGTAGTGAGGGAAGTAGTCTTTCAGGTGTGGAGAAAAGGTAAGGTAACCAGATCCTAGCAGTTAACTGGGGGTCAGTTGCAGCTGTGTCCAATACTGTAACAGATAAAATATTTACATTTCTTAGTTATTAGAGTTATCTACAGTAAAATGCACTGTTTACATTTTATTCTTTGCATTGTTTGCTTTCTTTATTATTTCTTGGTTGAAACAAGGTGAACGGAGCCTTCTGCAGGTGGTGGCAGAAGCATTTTACCGTCTATTGGTTGGTGCCTGAGAATCATGAACGCAGCAGCAGCAGCCAGCAGGTGTCAGGTACAGTGTCTCGTGGTGAGCACTTCTGTAAGCAAAAGCACAACATCCCTCGCAGCCAAAAAAACTTCCAAAACTTGCAGAGGTGGTAAGATCATACGAGATCAGCCAGTATCTTGATGTGGCCGCCCTTGCCCATTTTGGATGCTTTGTCATGCTCTCATTTTTTATAGCAGTACACGGTGTAGGTGCTGTTCATATCTTCTAGGCATATCCTGTTGTAAAGAGGAGCTCAGTGTACTGGAAGCTGATGGCTTTGGTCATAAACACCATTTAATGATTTATAATCTTTGTCATCATCTCCATTCAGAAGGATCACAGACTTCATGAGGGCAACTTCCCTGAAAACTAATGCTTTATATAGGTTTGAAAACGCTGAATTCCTACTGCTTCTGAAAATGTTTGTGGTTACAATCCATGTATCTTAAAGCAGGATGACAGCAATCCCAAAGTAAGAGTGGAGTCCTATTGTTCATGCACTGTACAACGACATTAAAGCTATCAACTATATTTTCTCCTGATTTGATATCACTCAAGCAGTTCAGCATCATAAAACTGTTTCCCTTTAGTAAGGACATGCAGGTTTATTCTGAATGGGTAGGAGTTTCTTTAGTTGCTTTTAGTCAGCTTTTGTATCAAAAAATATTTGCAGTTGCGGTAAAAAGGCTGCATCTGGTTCCTAGCAAATGTAGTGCTGTGAAATAAGTTTTTCTTTGCTGAAGATTTCTCTGACAAGTGCAGATTTTAAGTCGGCCTTTTGAAATACCTGGTATCACCTGTAAGTTTTGACCTGCTGATGCAGGGT
>NW_010160936.1:0-837 GCF_000695765.1 Mesitornis unicolor | reverse complement strand
TCTCTCATTATATAAAGTGAGACGCTGTGCACTTACACTTGTTTTTGCTCTGAACTGTTTCTGTCTTCCTTCCGTTGCATCAAGGACTTGATGTGCAGGGACACGCATCTGCACTGCAGCAACTGCAGCATCCGGCACCAGAGAGGGTGGGACAGGTGAGACAGTGCTGCAAATGCAACTGGAGAGCCGCCAGCTGAACTACAAGCACCAGAACTCACCTTTTAGAAGCCTTTAACATTTCTGTCTTCAGTTGTGGCAACAAAGTCCAGCAGCATCACAGAGGTCTAAGACTGATGTCACTGAGCAGATCAGGTGAGAAGCATAAAGGCCTTTTCCTCCAGTACTGCTTCTCAGCAATGAGGATGTACAATGCTAAGTAACGTACACCCTCAAGTGTACGTAGTACTGTATGTATTCCTTACTATGTAAGGAATTGAGTACATTGAGTAATGTACACCCTATATAAGTATACATTAGTAAGTGCCACAGCATGTCCCTGGATGGACAAAGTCTTCAGGGGAGTCAGAACCATGAACAGAAATCTGTCTGGATGGACAGCAGACATTTCAGATCCATTTATGTTATAGGTATGGGACTTGCACAATTTCCCAGGAATAATATCCTTAGGATACTGCTTTGTTCCTGCAGCAAACCCAACTGAAATGGCTGCTGAAAAGGAAATTTTCTTCTGAAAACACCCTCTTTAAAATGAGAGTGTAGTGTCATGCAATTTATCTGAAAGACAATCAATAAAGACTTCTTTCCTGATCTTCTGAATTTACGGCAGGTATCTAACAAGTAGGGTTTTTGTTGGTTTTGTTGTTTTATGGTTTCTGA
>NW_010160935.1:0-9539 GCF_000695765.1 Mesitornis unicolor | reverse complement strand
CAGGCATTGATCATCATTCATATCTTCAGGGGCAATCAGAAAATCAAGACACTGTATCATTAACATGAAGTGTTAGTTATCTTAAAATGTTATTTTAAATGCTTTCAGAAACCCTTGTGATTTTCGAGTTTATTAAAATTTGTATCACTACTTCATTCAGATAAATCTTGCTCCATGTTATAACAGATGTAAATAATATTTAACAAAGCAGCATCAGTCCTCATGGAACTGTGTTACAGGACAGATATTCAGACAGTGTTTTTAAAAACTCTTTAGGATATAAAAAATCTTTAAGAAATAAAATCTAAAATACAAATATATATAATATACATTATATTATACATAAATATACAGTCGCACAAAGAAGAAAAGCTTCCATAACAGAGACAAAAGAGAGAATTTAAGGTCTAACAGTTCATCATGCATTCAGGATAACAAAAAATGTGGTTCAGTGCCCTTCTCTTATTCCAGCATTGCCTTGAAAATGGGTCTTGGGATCAACTACTGAACTACTGGGAAATATTGGTGGAACTGTCCAGTGTTCTCACTACTGTTTGCAAAATGGTTAAATACACAGTAAGTGCAAAAAAAGGGCATGCAGTCAACCAGATGGTGACAAATGCGTTCTCACTGCTGATCCAGTTTAGTCTTCATCTTATAATGGAACTCAATGAATAACATAAATAAAAGCACTTGCATACATCTGCAAGTCACCTGAGCAATGAATTAATGTATTTTAATCCAACTCTTGTTTACCAGTAACACAGAGTCCACACACCTGTACCCAGCTGCACTCACTGTGTAAAAACAGGGAGCAAGACAATGAAGTGGTTCTGAAACGCTTACCTCTCTCTCAGTTTCGCAATGGAAATGGGAAGCGCTGTTCTGCTGGGTGATTCTCACACAGGTCCCTGGCGATGGCTCAGGCTCCTCTCTCAGAGCTTCCTCAGACCCATTCCCTACACACGCTATGGCCTGGCTGCACATTCGTGCAGAAGGAGGGCTTCCAAAAACACCTGAAAGGCACATCACGTCGTACACTCACCAAAATAGCCAGTTTATTCAGCAGAACTTAGTAAAAACTAACGAAACCCAAAAGTCATTCAAGAAGATAAAAACACTGCTATTATACTATTAGTGCCAATTTCTACCCAAAAGTAGTCTTACCTTTTTCTAGACTATCATGGACGCACGTACGTGTGTGCACATGGGGCTGGGACCAAGTCCTAACCCTCAGGATGTGCTGCCATTCGAGGCTGGTACTGATCACCAGATCCAGTAAAATAAAACATTTCCAAGCAGAATTCTTTTCAACCCCATTTGAACTGGGACTGCTCACGATCTAAAACGTTGTATGAAATCTACTACTCCTTTTCCCAGTCTATAAAAGTACATTTGCCCTCATTTTAAAAACATGAAGAGATAGAGGAGATAATTTTGGTTTTGCAATACCTTTACCAACAATTACAACGGCATCTTCAGACAGGACACTTGGTGAAATGAAATCTAGACTGCTCATCTGTGGAAAACCAGACCGTGACTCTACCAGACCTTAAAAAAATACAAATCACACAATGTAAATAATGTACATTACCCTTTGGCACATGTTTTATTCTTCTAAAATGTCATCACATACCATATCTGAATTTATCACTTTTATGCAACAGTATATTTTTAAGTTTCTGAAGTTAACGGGATTTACTAAATATCATTATCCTCAAAATCACGGAAAGCATATAGCAAAATTTCTACCAACAGATCGTAAAGAAAACCAATGTTTATAAGAGGATTTGTAAATCACCCGAGTCCAGCCTAATTTCAGTTAATGTCAGAAAAAACCCCAACTTAAGCTAACAAGTGTAAAGACTAGAAAAGAGGAAACCACGCTGAACACCTTGAAATGTATTTTCTATAAAGCCTGCTTTACACAATGCTATACACAGCCTCAGGTTTTGCCATAAACGAGAGCTCAGACGGACAGCAACGTAGCAACCTCACAAACCTTTTGAATGCTTAAAATTTCTTTGATGTTCCACATTTTGACTTCTAAAAATAGTCCGTGACACTTCTTGCTTCTTGTCCTCATAACCTCCAGATCCGTTGTCACAGTTCAGACGCTGCCCAACTACGCTCACGTTAGAAGTCCCCTTCTCATCAAACGCTAGCCATGCAAAAGGAAAAAAATCAGATATTTAAAAACAGAAATAGCTTTTTCTGTGTACTGCAGGATTCTCATACAGTTACATTTTCAGAGCCCCTCAGACTGGTTTTATGCCTACAGAAATCCGAGCATTTCAACAAAGCTGCTCAGACTACAGATAAGCCCAGGTAGAAAATCTAACTCAAAGCCTGCAAAACTATTTTTCCCTAGAAGTCATAAACCACATTTTTATGTTACAGTTACAAACAACAGAAACTGAGAATTTTAATGCCTGCAAAACATTCTCAGCACATTCTAGTTTTGAATAAAAAAACCAAAGAAACCAAACAAAAAAACCCAACTGACACTAATTACTTCAAAAATTTTTTAAAGCATCATTGCTGCTTTTCCAAACACCCCTAAAATTAAAATACGTAAAAGGACAGAAGTATTTTCCCATATGTGCTTTCACTACCAATTTCACAAATTTTAAATTTTCCAACACATCTTATCCTGACATAAGCCCTTGGGTTCCTCCACCCCTGCAGTACTGCAGTGCAACCTCGGTTTGAGCAAACAGCACCCAGCAGTGACAGCGTTGAAGCGCTGAAGGGACCCGAGCTCACTGAATGCCAGGGACCGCTGTGGCACACCAGTGGCACAGGGCACACAGTGGCACGCACAGCGACATACCTGTGCTGGAGTCACATTCTGCCATGTCTGGGTCTCTGCTTCTCGCTGAAGGTACTTGTGGAGGCTGTGGTTTGCTGCCCAGCAGTGGAAAGGTGTCTGATCTGTTAAATTATAAAACAATTCTTTATAAATGCAATTCTACACGTTTGTCAGAGCCCAGTTAAATAACACTTCGTAGCAAGACATCAATAGATTTCAGTTTCTCCTCCTCAGTGCACTTGATGGACAGACGTTTCCAGAATGCTCCCACAAATGTTCACACTGCATAGAAAAAGAAAATTATTATATAGGAATTACCTGATGAGCAGGACCACTATGAAGAACACCATAAAGACAACCCTTAAGAGTAAATTCACACTAGGATTAAATTTAGCATACATTCGAAAGCTAAGGGATCAATTGGCCGAGTGGACTGACACTGCTAGTTCCAGTCTGGCAAAGAATGGCAAATGAGTGACCAAACCCACAAACCTTTCACTTCCAGTGTCTAGCACATGGATCTTCACCAGGAAAGTGCTGCTATCTACGAGACAATCTTGCTACTTCTTTCTTAAAATGATGGATTTCAATACTAAAGATGATCCAACCTGGAGCCCTGCGCTGTTCAATACTCTGCGTACCTATGCAATGTCACAGAGGAGCAGCAGCTCTTCCTGCCAGGCCTGACACACACCCAGCCAGACAACTCGCTCTTGGAAATCCCACCCTTCAGCAGCTTCACTAATACCAGTACCAAGCTCCCAGTGCTCATAGTAGTTCATCAGTGGATAAACTGATCCGAAAAGTCAATACACAGAGGCAGCCCACATTCTTGTTGCCAAGCTACACAGATTTTGTGAACAGAAAATGCCAATTTCCAATGATCCCAAAAGCACCTGAACTAAACCCTGAAATTTTTATGAACACTCCAAGGCTTTTAAGGTCTTCTGGGCTATGTTTTGTCACTTCTACAAATCCACTCTTAATGCCAGATGTCCCCTCTCTTCCTCGCTAGCTCAGAATTCCTCTGTCTTTGAGTCCTGTAAAACATTGATCCTGTGTGTCACTGCATAAGGGAAATGGGTGTTGTCATGAATATGTCCTGGCCAGAGCCTTGTCTGGAAGAACACCATGCACAGAATTTTATAGTCTTGACTTTTTTGGTATTCTAGCATTTTTCATTTTAAGGAGTATTTTTAAAACTGTGATTCAGCAGTAATGCATACAGGGAAGATACAGCCATATAAATTAGTCCTGAGACTTCATAGCTGTGAAAATGCTCTGTGTCTCAATCATTCCAATCTCCTGTCTCAAAAATCTTTCTTTGTGTATTCCCTCTATTCCTTCCTACTCTGTTGATAGAGTTGTATGCCAGTTATGCAAAGATGGATTTAGTACACACAAAATTAAAAGATATCTTCAGATCAGAGCCACAAGCAGCGTTATCACGGGCTCTGAGAGCAGAAAAAGAAATTCTGTAGTGCAAAATTCCTCAAAAACTTTTCTACTTAATTAAAAAATAAAACAGTTTGTACTGCTCATAACCAACTGGGTCATTGCTCTTTACAGTCAGAGCAGGATATGTAATCACACAATTTCTTTTTCAGAAGAGCTCTGAGAAGGCATTTTAAATGAACACGTTTGTCCGTAATAAAATGGAAACAGTTTCACAATAATAAGAAACATCTACATTGTCTTCCTCTTAGCACAAAAAACCAACCCATTCCTTCTTCAATTTCCAGCCTACAATAAGCAAACCTTATCATTTCTCTTAACTCATTCTCCTCCTTGCTCATTTGTTTGGGCTACGCTTCACGCAGCTCCTATGGCAGGTTAAAGTCTTAATAAAATATTTACTCCCACTGGCAGCACCTCACTGCAGCTGAGCCAGGAAATGCTTTCACATTCAAAGGCAGCACAAACCAGAATAATATAATTACACAGGTACTGTAAAGAACAATGTCTTTTTAGATAGGAAATTAATTCACATATAAAAATCAAGCTATTGAGCAAAGCAATCTTATATAGAAAATACATTCTAGATTTCACTCCTTTTAAAGTAACACCAGCAGAGACCGTGTGAGGATTTCCTAGCAGCGTTAAGGCCAAAGTGCCACTCACGTTATTCTCCTCCTCTGGGGGACCGTGGACACGGGCGACGTCAAGGACTTCTGGCTGTAAATCCCGCTCTCGCTGCAGGATCCCGTGCCTGGGGAGGAGGCTTGGGAGGGGGAATCCGCAGACAGATCGAGTTTGAGAGCAGAATCAGGACTGTCCAGATTGGAAAAGTTGCTTCTGAGCTTGGCCCTCTTCTTAGCTGCACTGTTCCGTAGAGACCGAAGAGAATTCTGCATCTAAACAGGATTAAAACAAAAAAGACAGGTTTTATTCACTGCAAAGGAAAAAAGCTTTTTTAAGCAGAAGCAAGTATGCCTGAGTGTTCATTTCACAGCAGTTCAGTGCACATGCCTCTACTGGGCAATGTGAGCAACCATTTACACAGGTTATGCAGTATTATAACCATCCATTTCAATATTTTACTTCACAAGAATAATTACACCGCAAGTAAATGCAAATTCATAGCGACACTGTGTCCTAGCTTCATTTTGCAATAAACAAGAAGAGATTCCTGCAAAAATACATCAGCTGCTCTTATCTTTTTAATAGACTAAAGGAAGCATTTTATGGCTGCTTGTACACACAACTGGGACCTCAGAACTGCACAAGGCTGCAAAATATGCAAAGTGAACCCTCAAAACTCTGCCTAACAAGCAGGGCTCCTACTCAAATAAGCAGAAAAATCTACAATGACCAGAGCTTCATGCTACTGCATAGGCTCTCCTCTTTTTGCTGAATATATTTGATATAAAAAATATTCCTCCTCTGTTAAGCACCTCAAGTTCCTTTCAGCAGTGCCCAGAGATGGCAGATACAGACAGTATGGCAAAGTCATTAAAATCCTTCTGCAACTGCTTTCAGACCCACAGGGACTCAAGAAGGATTTGAGATTCAAACAATTTCTGAACTCTGACAGAAGTAAGGATGTATTGCATGGGATCATGGGGAAGATCACACAAAATCCATGCTAGGCAATAGCTATGCTTCTCACGTAATCAACATTGCAATGGTCGTGACACCACGCTCATCCAGCTTCGTATCAGCTCTTCTCATTTTACTCCATGAAAAAATGAAGGAAGAATTATTACTCAAATCTGACAAGAGATTTAAATAATGAGGGCAGAAGTTGTATAACGGCTCACAGTTCTGTCTTGATACTGTAATAACTGAAAACACTACTGCTTTGGCTCCGAGAAAAACAAGAGAAATGCAGATGTCTGGAAAAACACAGGCAGCGTGCTTCAACACAGCATTTATTGTTTTCCTTAGCTTCCATCAGCCACCCAGTGATATCTCATTGAAACCTGCTGTACCGACGAGTGTGTCACAAGATTTAAGTCAGAAACATTGTTTTCTGATTCCTGTTTAAGAAAACAAAAAAAAGCTTTCAATATATCAACAATGAAAAGTGCATGATGTCACATTTAAACCAACCTCTTCTTGGTCCACTTCCTCATCATCAACGTTTAGCTCTGACAGATCAGCTGCGAGCTTCCTGTCTGCCTCCACGTCCTCACCCTCCTCGTTTCTCCCCTCGCTGGGCAGGGGGCTGGCCAGGCAGGGAATGGGGGGCACGGGCCTGGTCCCATTGAGGCTGCGGCGGGAGGCGGGGTGTCTCCCCATGGTGGGTTTCAGGGGCAGAGCAGAGTGCTTCTCCTGCAGGTTCTCCCCTGGGGAAGACAGAAGCAGACATCAGCAACTCCTTTTACGATGAGGTGAGTATTAAAAACCACACTTAGACACGGAATTTGGTTTACTATCAGAAATACATTTCAAGGACATTTTGTTTGGTTGAGTCTGAGCAAATTTGAATAAAGCCAGTAAGAACATAAAACCAGCTGCACTGAGTGAGACAAAAGGCCTGGCCTCTGCAAAGGTAAGAATCCAACACTGAAGAGACTGGGACAGGATTTAGGAAGGTCCTCGGTCAGAGGTCTGACTCAAGCTGACCCACTGTCCTGGGACACACATCCACCTCCTTTATCAATAAATTCTTGCACCAAACCCCATTCCTGAATATATTTTTCAGTATTTCATTTTACTAAACCATTAGGATGTTACCAGACTTGCCTCCTTGCATGGTAACTTCTATTACCTCCTGGCTCCACCTTTTCCATCTCTGTGTATTTCACACTCAGTTACCAATCTCTTCTATTTTTAGTGTCTCCTTCTTTTAAAAAACTAGAAATTAGTGTTTCATGCATGTGCATAACATATACTCAGTACCTTTAAAAAGTACTTAACTTTCTTAATTTGTATTAAAATTGTAATTAAAACCACCAAATTTGAAATAATACAACCAAATAATATAACCAAAATACAAAAATGTCACTTTTAGAGGAAGCCCCCAGTGCTTTGACAAGACCTGTGCTGCTGGAACACCCTTACGTTTCCCATCGCCATAGAGGCATTGTGCAATTCCCCACGTACCTGTCCCTGTAGGATTGTTGATCAGTGCTTGAAGCCACCCAAAATGCAAACATGAAATCCGTTTTCACCATACTGACAACATCCCTACCTGTGTTATCTCCTGACTTTTGGCTGAGAAGCTGTTTCTGTGACCTAGGCTTAGGCAGCCCTTCAAAGCTCCTTAGAGGCCAGGAGTTTGAGAGGCTCATGGTGTGATCCTGTGCCTTCTCTGGGGAGTCAGCTGGGGCAGAGACATGCTGTGGGCTGGTCCTGGTGGGCAACAGGGGGTACGAGGGCAGAATGAAGGCGCCTTGACTGGTGTGAGGGCCTTGGAAGGACATCGGATGCTCTGCTTGATTGCAAAAACTCCTCTGGGTCTTGCTCGAAAAATTGAGGCTGGCACAAACTGAGCAAAAAAAGAGAACAGTATTTGTGGTTAGCAGTTTCTTTGACAGCTCTTACAATAATAATTTACAATGAAATAACACACCCTTTAGACAGTCAAAACTGAAGGTCAGCGTTTTAGCCAAGCAAACAGACAAATCAGCTAACTTCATTCTGCAAATTGCATTGCCCCTCAAAATATCAATTTCCTTTTCCTGCATTTGGTCAAATAAGTTTGAGCCTAAGCCATTTTGCAGTCATGTTTTGAAGAGTTATAATAAAAAAAAAAAAGCAAGTAGATTGAACATTGTTCTGTTGCTGGCTGCTCCATATTCCAATTCTGTATAGCATAAAATTTGCAAACACTACTCTCAAAACTCAGTGATACAAGAGCACAAATGTTATAAATTCTACTTCCTTTAAAAAAAAAATTCACACATTATTTTTTCCCAGAAACCAGTAGGTCAAATGGAAAGGTAAGTGCAGATTTGGAACTAGACTGCGTTCATTGTTTCTCAGCACCACAAATTAAAGCAATGATACGAGAATTCAAAGCTTTCCATGCACCATCGTGGTGTCCCCGCACCCGGAGAGCTCCCTGAACCAGTCTGTGAGGACAGGACTCCAACCTGGCCCACACTGTTAAGCAGCCTGGACTGATCTCACCTTCACAGAACTCTAAATACAGGATTTTTTTTAAAAAGTTCAGGTTCTGTTACAGCACCACTTTTTCCATAGCACACTGACAGTCAGATAACAGAGGTGTGGGCTGCAAATCAATAACCACAGCCAAAAGCACTACACAGGCACAAATACCTCTGAGTGCAGACTGAACAACCTTTTAATAATAGTTCTTATTTCTTAAAGCAGCATGGAAATAAAAAGACATTCCCAAAGCAACATGCACTGGCTTACAACACAGAATCCATGTACCTTTGTCTTGCTGACAGTTATTTAATCCTAAAAATTGTAATTCGGAGTCCACACTACTTTTTCCCACGTGTCTGTGTGAATCCAAGTGCTCCACATTTCCCTGAAATCTGTGGCTGATGAGAGCCCACAGCACCTTTCAAAAGAAAAACACAAATAACTGGATAAATACTTAACATCTAGCATACAACGAAAAATACACAATAATAGCTAACAGTGAATTAAGACTCTCTAACTTGCAGCGTCAAACTGAAACTACTTTAATTGAAGAGTTTCTAAGCAACCTCTTACTGCAGCTCATAGGCACAAACTGGAGAAATGCCTGGCTGCTCTTCCAGGGCACTTTTCCAACTCACAATTGTAGGGGGTCAAAAGAAAAACCCAGAACAATCCTCTCTTTGAATATACAACAAAAACGGGAATAAAACACCTTAAATCCCCCTAATGCAGAAAGTTTCTTTAGTGGTGTCACTCTTAGCATAACTGTGAATAAATGCAGCGAGACACACGTCAGTGCTCCTCAGACGCCGCCCAGAATGCACCCGACTGCCCAGGGAAGAGATTCAATCAGGTCTGGTCTTGCCCGGCCTTTTCACGTGATTTTTGGCCATTAAAATACAAACCATTCAGTCTGCATCTCTAGTGTAAATTAAGAGGAGCGCTATACCTGCAATCTGCTACAGACCTGCTTTTCAACACCGTGACTTATTTCATTTTCAGAGCTCACTCTTCAGACAGCTTCCTACCCTAGCTGCTTGTGCAGAACAGACAGAAAGAAAAAAGCAAATCTACAATAGATATGCACTGGTCTGCTCTTCTGAACACCCCACCACACATAAATACGACCTTCCTGACATGCTGCCCCATTTATGGCTTTGTATTTTCT
>NW_010160934.1:0-8239 GCF_000695765.1 Mesitornis unicolor | reverse complement strand
TTTGGGATGAAGCTGCAGCGGGGCTTAAGTTGTGGGCAGGGCCAGACAAGCCCAGCTGGGCAAGGTCGGGGCCACGCCACCCACACCTGGGGCTGCGCTGGTCAGGGCTGGTGCCAGAGAGAGAGTGAGGCATGCCCTGCACCCCCTTTAAATACATGAATTCTCAGGCGTGCTGATTGGCTTGGTCCTGGTCAGAGGTGGGTCTGACAAAGGAAAAGGGGGAGCTTTTCAGATAGCTTCTTAGAGGGCCATCTCCATAGCCCTTCCCCCGTTACCAAAGACACAACCAAAAACCCCTTCACAGAAAACCCAATACATAAGGTTTGTGCTTATAAGATAAGGAATTTGCAAGGCAGATAGCTTTTGCTTGTTTCTCAATAACAAAGGAACCACCATAAGACTTTGTAGAGCATAATTTTTGTTGAAATACCAATTTACAAACTTCCTTCTCTTAGCATTATTTATATCAAAGGTGGACTGCTAAAATTTACAATGACTTTTAGATTCACTCATATTATATAATGCCTGCAGTTGCAGCTACTACATCAGGCTATTCTTTCCAACTCAGGAGTTGCTGGTTAGTAAGAAAAAAACATCACTTCAGCTACTAGAGCAACTGCATTGGTTGAAAAGGGAAGAGCAACTTATGTCATCTACCTTGATCTTTGTAAAGCTGTCAACACAGTCCCACACATCATCTTTGGAGATATATATACAGATAGGCTATTTGATGGATAAGGAATTAGCTGAATGGCTGCATCCAAAGAGTTGTAGTCATTGCTTCGATGTCCAAAGGAGGGACATGAAAACAGTCAGAGAAGTGGAACACTTCTCCTATGAAGAATGGTTGGGACATTTGGGATTGTTCAGCCTTGAGAAGAGAAGGCTCCAGGGAGACCTTATTGTAGCTCTTCAATACATATAGGGGGCTTACACAAAATACAGAGTGACAGGACAAGGGGCAACGTTTTTAAATTAAAAGGGGATAGATTTAGAGTAGACATAAGGAAGAATTTTTTTATTATGAGAGTGGTGAGACACTGGAACAGGTTGCCCAGAGAAGTTGTAGATTCTTCATCCCTGGAAGGTGTTCAAGTCCAGGTTGGATGGGACTTTGACCAACCTGATCTAGTGAAAGATATCCCTGTCCATGGCAGGGAGGTGGGACTAGATGATCTTTAAGGTCCCTTCCAACCAAACCATCCTATCATTCTGTGTCACCATGACTTCTTCCTTTAACTGAATAATCTAAATACTTTGTACTTAATTATGTCTGCTTTTTATTAACTTAATAATCAAGGTCTTTCTACAATTCTTAATGCATCTTCATACAACTCTTCACGTTTCCTTCTGCATTTAATATGCCTCTCCCTGTGCAAGTGTATTTTTTTGTTACATATATTAAAAATTATATATAAACATTCCCAGGTGGTCTGCAAACAATCCTTAATTCTATTCATCAGCTTTGACATTTATGTTTATCTTTATTGCCAACATTTCCATTCTCATAGGTCACTGCATGGCATCACAGCCCACTCAGAACCTCCAGCAGTGTCTCACAACAGCTGTTGTGCCATCCCTGACAGAGCTGGTGTTCCAAACAAGAAAAAATTCTGCTCTTCCAAGTTTTTATTTCATTCCAGGATATCATTTTTTTTAAGAAATGTAGACAAATTAAGTATCTACCACTGCCAGGTGCTTGATTTTCTGCCCAGACATTCATGATTGTCTGTTGGTCACCTCAGAGCCAATACAGGTTCTGCCCAGAAATGCAAACTGTACTATAACAAAATATTAATTCAGACTGGATAACTGACAGGTTTTTTTAACCTTCAGGTCAGTGATTTAAAGCCATCCCATCTCGTTAGGGGACAGCAGTTGTTTTAATTTACCATCTGTTGAGTGGCTTTTCTGAAGAATGCCAGTGATCTCTCTTGAATTCAAAGCTGAGAAGTCCATACCACAGCACTCTCTCAGATATCATTTGACAAAGCATCTTATTGCCAGGCTCAGACAGAACAGATATTTTAGATTTCTCTTTTCCATCAGTAACTGTTACAAAGATGACAGGGTATATACAACTGAAGTATGTATATAAACCTCCTACTGAGGATGGCCAATTTTCCACAAGTTTCAGAGAAATATAAAGCACAAAGCACAGTTTCATCAAGGTTACCTATGCAGTGGCCAAGAATTCAAGAGCCATGGGGACTGTTGCTACCATCATTCATACATTCACAGGGTATACAGTTGCAGGCAGTTTCTGGTCCTCATCTGATTTCAAGTGGCCTTGTGGTACAGGACTATCAGAGTAGCACCAAATCTTTGCACTGTCTCACAAATCTTGTCAATCTTTAAGTTCACTTTAAAAAAACACCTACGTAAAAGTCCAAATGAAATAATCTAATAAGATTTAATGGTTTCCTAACACTATTTTAAAATGTTTCTTTAATAGAATAGTACAGTACATAATCTTACAACAGGCACCTCTTAAGGTTTGCTAAAAGCCTTTAGTAGGCTTGTTGTTTTCCCAGAAAATGGAGATAGACGTTTTCCAAGTTTATTTGACTGCCTTCAGTCTCTTTCCATTTAAACCATATTTAAAATTGCACCAGCTTTGCATCAAGAAATGGAATGAGATAAACATACAGCATTTTGTAAAATATTTTGTATTCAAATTAAATGGCAGAAATGTCTGACTCAAGAAAACAGTTAGAAAGGTAGGCTGTTCTTAGCTTTGAAGATCTTTAAAAACAAAACTGACAGGAAAAAGAGTATGTAAAACCTGAATTGTGGAACACAGACTTAGGTGTAACAAAAAAGGAAACAGTTATCTGAACTAAGAACTGCCCCAGCTGCAGTGTGTTCAAGTTCTTCCATATTACTGATACCATATAGGGCTGTGTTAAGTAGTACTTTTATATCATTCCTTATTCAGGGCTTTAGATACACTTCTGAACTGCTTGAAAATTTGAGACTAAGGCAAGTCACTCAGCAAATATTTCTTATTCAAAGCCCTCTCCTGATAGATAGCATCCTTCAAGTGCTGAAAGAGAAGGTCCAGGTATCAGTGGCACTCATTTTTTTGCCCCTAGCTTGAACTGATCCCTTAATAAAGAAGCAGCCACAGTTAAATACCAGCAAGTCAGAAGTGGGGCCACTGACAGCCTGTGCACATCCCCATGTGCCTGGCCACAAGCACCACAAGAAGCCAGGACAACGCAGTTCTGGTGCAGATGCCATAGGAAGAACAAGACCTTTAAATACAGCCTCTTTACAATTCTAGTGGATCAAAGGTATTTATGTACCTTTTCAGGGAAAGAAAATATTAATCCTTCAAAAACTGAGTCTGAGAACTTTTCATTACTGTAGAGAAATATGAGCCTATGAAGTCTCCACTCCTGAAGTTACCAAAGTATGTTTTTCAGGTCTTCAGTGCTTCAACAGCTATAGAAGTTCAACTTTGAACTGCTCTAATTAAACTGCATTTAAAGCACAGTATTTGTCTTGGTGCAATATGAGATGGATTCAGTTCTGTTTTATGTGAGAATGAGGGATTCACAATACCACATATAACATAAGGCAAGGGAAGAACAGGCTGAACTGAGATACTAAAACAGTGAAGTAGGTGACAATCACTGCCAGGCAGCAAAATATTTGAGATGCATCTTCTGCTATATCTCTCTGTCCTAAGAACTTGCTTCTGCTGCTTCTCACCTATTGTGTTCTCATTTGACAGTTTCCCATCTGCTTTACTCCTCAGATATTTGACGCTTTCAGTTTGATGCTATTAGTTAATCTGCTGTCTCCTCTCTCAGCTAGCACATCTTGAATAAATTATGGCGAGCTGAAACTTAGCATGGACAAAATGGACCTCTTGTTCCTCTCACATCAGTCCCTTCCTGCATTTTTTCATCCCTTTTGGCAAGCCGCCTACTTACCCCATTATTTACTCTTGCAGCATAACTAAGTCTTGCTCTTCTGTTCATATCTCAGTCACTAAACTTTTACCAGCATAATGGATATCTAACACTTTTCTTTGTGTTTTTGGGCTTTAAGCACTCATCCATCCTCTAAATGTTATAACTTCATCTAAGTAAGGTGCTCATAACATTGCTTTCTGGTAACTCTAATAAACACCTGTTCCATCTCCTTGTTTAAATCATGTCCTCCCTTCAAACCTCCACAGTACTTTCCCCCACATTACCATATCAAATCAGGTTTGGTCTTGAAGGCTTACCATCCTAAATTATTTCATGGACCTTGCCTCTTGTCACAACAACTTAGTCAGAAATCCCTATTTGTCTCTTTCTCCTGCTACTTTTTCACACTTCCTCCATGCTGCCCACTCTACAAAGAAAAAGCCTTCTCACTCCAATATGCCACCCCCCTCCCATACACACGCATTCTCATTCAAATTCCTCCCAAGACCTATTTTTGGTGAATCTTAAATAAAAGTCACATTTCTTCAACCCCAATATTTAGCTGAAAGGAGGCTGAAGATGCAAAGGGAAAATTAAGCTACAAATATGCTCCTATTTCCGTTCTTTCAGAGTTCCTTCCTGTAGTCAGCTTCTAATAAAAAAATCACTGCTTCATCCTCATGCCCTCTGCCAATGATGCACTCTTCACCTCTTCTGTGCAGTCACTACTTTGCCAATGCATAAATCTCTCAAAGACATTGCTATCATGCAGCTTATTCTGTCTCAAAACTGATTTATGAATTAGTTAAATTGTTACAAAGCTCACTCCCACCATGGGTACTGAAAGTTCTCAAAACCAGAGACAATTCCCCACTTCTGCTGGAACAGGAAGACACAATGCACATTTCAAGTCAATCACATCTAGATTTTTCCCTCCATTTTTGCACTGTATAGTTATTAAGCTTTTTATTTTTTTAAAGCCAAACATCTACTACATAATCAATAAGTAATAACACAAGAAACAAGTTAAATGAGAATTCCAGCTGCAGAGGTAGATGTTTTTTGAAGATCAGACCCATTAATGTTTCAAAAAGATTAACAGAAACAAGCAAATTTTCCTTCAGTAGAAGGCAGAGAGTGGGTTTAGTAACTGTATGCTTAATTTTATATAGGAATAAAATGCTTTAGTGAACAATGAGGTGACCAATGAGAAGTAAGAGACAGCACTGGACTACAATGTACAGACTGTTTCTTCAGTCTCCCAGTGTGAAAGCTGCTTGTGTCTAAGAACAAAGTGAAGGAGGCCCCTTCTCATTTGCATTGTAAATGCACACAGCCTACTCCCACCGCCGCCACCACCACGAGCAAACCTGATACAGCAATTCAGAACAGATTTCCTTGCTGCAGCAAATTCAGTGCCTGCTGTCACTGCAGCACTTCAGAGAAGCAAGCCTGAAGTGTTACTCAAGTGATAACTTAGAACTCATTTTAAAATAGGAAGTATTATTATATATTACAATTGAAGTCCAGCATTTAAGTCCACTGTTTCTAGAAGATCTTTCCATCACTTCTCTATGAATTTCTTAATTAATACTAGTTAGAAACTACTTTCCTGTTTAACCTCAGCAAGAATAATTAGTACCAATTACCTCAGTCCTCCCACAGGCTCTCTGGAGACAGAAGAGGCTGCCCCCTGAGGACACGCTCCATTTTCCTGATTCAGAGGTCTTTGGAAGTGAGTACAGGCCAAAGAGATACAGACCAAACAATGTGTTCCAAAGAAAGCATTTCATGATTTTTTTTAATCACATGCTGACTTCAGAAAAGTTTTTTTTTCTATATTTGTTTGATCCTGAATAAAAATAAATGCTGTTAGTTCAATACTCCTGGCTTTTTAGCTCAGAAGAGCTGCTGAGGCCTTATTTAAAGTCTCAGCTAGAACTGTTCTCATGTAACACAAACATTTTGCAGTGAAAACAAGTGTGACAACAGGACTGAAAAATCAACAGCATTGCACATCGCCTTCCCTTACAGAAAAAGCTTTTGAATGTTTCTCTTCATTTTTAAAACTGTCATTTGAACAGAGTCTCGCAACACACATTAGAATTATTTTTTCATACTTGGAAATCATCAGTATCTCATAGCAGCTATTAAATTGATATTACCTGTGGGCAGCCTCAATACAAAGGAAAGTATTTCAGTTTTCTGCATCCATTGGACCACTTTTAAGAGGTCTTCATGAAGAAGACATGAATTCAGTACACACATTTAACCCAATTATCACAGAAAAACTCAGGCATAAGAGAGCTATTCTAAATCAAAGCTGATACAAAATGGAATTTGTCTTCATTTCATAGCTATATAGTCTATTTAGGTACATTTGAGCATTTGAGTAAGACATACCACTCCTCATGGAGATATGCAAGGCACATTTTCCAGCCTGATCTTTGACTATAAAAATGGAATTATTTACCACATCTAAGCTACCCACCTCACAATCCCACCAGTAGTGTGGTAAGGTTACAGGATTTTTGCAAAAAAGAAATACCAGGATAATTGTCAGAATTATTCATTTGTCCTCCTGACCAGATCTCAGACAGTTCTGAAAGCCATGGGAAATGACCATAATACTAATGTGATTTTCTAGTAGAATAAACTATCTGCAGATGGAGGCAGTACAGCTCCACAACTGGGATCACCATACTGGTATAAACAAGAGGAGGAACCTCAACAACTCATTTTAAAAAATGCACATTCATGCTCACATCAATTTACAGTGAACAGACATTTATTATGCCCTTTTTTAAAAATTAAAAAAGCACAAGCAGTTGTTTGCTATTTATTTTAGAGACTCAGCATGGAGTTTTCTATGAGGTGACTAGCTCTTAACAGAACCAAAAAACAGCAGGCAGTGGAGTCAAAATGACCTGATCTTTCTCCTCTTCCCAGCATGAAGTAATGCTGAATAATAATAAAAAAGAAAAGTAATTTTGAACCCTAAAACATTAGAAGAACAAATCCATTACTATGATAAAAGCCAGACAACTTAAACTCAAACAAGAGAGGCTCTACAGCTCTTCAGGTACCTTGGTTTCAATGCTGTTAGAGGCAAGAACAAGGAAGGTAGAGCTACAGCCACTTTTCCACCATTATTCCTTGGAGCTTATGGTTATGTGCAAAGTGGCAGGTTTGGACAGAGAAAGCAGCATTAACTAGGTAGAACACTGATTAACAGTGTCTTTTAATGGGGGTCCAGGATTTGCAACCTTTTACCATCAACTAAAATTACTGTATGCTGCCTGAGCCATAGAGCTGGTTTGACTGCCTTGGCCATGGTGTGGGGAGCCAAGAACATACTCAGGAACTGTTACTGGACACCTCTCTAGCCAAGGTAATCTGATATTGAGGTGAGTTCATTAATAAAGATGGACTAACCTTCCTTAGGAGCTGGCACTTCAAATATTCAAATTCATTTACAAAATTAATCATGTTTTGTTTATTCTTCTCTGCAATGCTTTAGGCTACTAGCTATGCGCACACTGGAGGACAGCACTCCGCAGCGACGTGCCACGGTAACATTGCTGATGTTACAGAGTGCATGTTGATACAAAAGCTCTGTGTAACATTGCTCTTGGCAACAGAGACAGCAAAATCTGTACCACGTGCCTATAGTCACATCCTGTAACCACTGGAATATGAGAGAAAGCAAAAACCAAGAAGTTGTCAGACAACTACTGCCACAGCTCACATCACACAAACAAATGCTGCCTGATGTCACAGTGGATCTTGTGTTTCAGGATTATGCCTACAGTGTAAACTCAAATGGCTTTGATCTGTTAGAACAACATATTTGGCTCAAATTCAAAAGGAAGTGTCATCCTTTCAGCTTCAATATGTGTAAATGAGTTCTAACCAGGACTTCATAAACCTTTTTATTGGCCTTCTATCCATTGCAGCAAGAGCACCTGCCATCGACATTACCAGTACAGGTTCTCTAGTACCTTGTGCACTTTGAAAAGGTTTGCAGAATGATAATGATACAGTTTTTCATACCAGGGAACTTCTGTTCTCAGCTCCAATTTCACTGCTATCGCCATGCTAGCAATTCGCTTTATCTTGCACAAGTTTGGTAAAGAGAGTATGCAAGACTTGCTCCCTAGCTGATGTAAACCCACAGGAGGTACATATCCTACGCAGGAATTATGTGCTGCAGAAGCATACACATGGCAGAATGTGTATGCCTGACCCTCAACATAGGGAAGTCTGTAGTCTGCCTGGAGTCCAAATCAGGGATATCACCAGGGCACTCCCCAGCC
>NW_010160933.1:0-1553 GCF_000695765.1 Mesitornis unicolor | reverse complement strand
CGGCACCGCACCGGCTAATTAGCTTTTCTACCAAATTGATCCGCTCTCAGTATTTATCACCCAATGAAATTTAAGACTTACTCAGTCGCCAGAGCTGCGATTGCTGTTGGGCTGGGTCAATAAATCAGATTTATGGCCCGCCCCGAGGCCCCTGGCTCTGTTCCCTATAATCACACTGGATGGCAAAGGCCATTTTTCTACTTGCCACCGCATTTGTTAGCTGAGCATTTTATGGTGTTTGGAAACGGGGCTGGGAGCTGCAAGAGCCCAAGAGCCGCAAACTCCCGGGACAACGGGCACAGGAGCCGGCGCCGGAATGCGGGAACGGGGACCCCATCACCGGCTTAGCCGGTGCCTGCACACGTGAACACGCGTGAACATATGTGAACATACATGAACACACATGAACACACATGAACACACGTGGGCTGCTGAGAGGCGGCTGGTGCCGCACTCCGTGGCACTGTGGGCACTGATCCTGCAGCACCAGGGATGAGGGTCCAGGGGGTGGTCCCACAGCCCCCCCCAGATGGGATGGGGGTCCAGGGGGAGGTCCTGGGGACCCCCCCAGATAGGACAGGGTGGGCAGGGACTGCACATGGGGGCTGCGGGGGGCGTGGGGCCGCCCTGGTGTGGCCGTGCTGGGCCACCAGGGCTGTCACAGAGAAGGAGCTCCAATAAAACAACTTCTTGTCAGAGGAGTAAGGAGTCACCAAAATTAACGGCTGGGAAATTGAGAGCTAATAAAAGGAAAACCCCAATTTGCCGGGGCTGCCCAGGGGGTCACCAGGCCTCGGTGAGGAGCACAGGGATGGGTTCATGAGCACGGCCTCACCGGTGCGGGCAGCGCAGATACAGCCCCGCTCGGGGCAGAACAGCGGCTTTGGAGCATCCATGGGGGAAAACCAACCCAGAGCTGCGGGGTTTGGTGCCGCATGGCACAAGGCACCGGTGTTTCCCGGTGCTTTTCACCGCGTCTGACACCGCCGGTTGTTCCCCGTCAGTCGCTGTGGCTGTAACGCGCTTGTTCTCAGCGGTGCCCGCCCGCGCTCGTTCATCCCCCCCGTGTGTAAACGCTCAGCGATGAAGGACGTTTACAACTACAAAACCGGGTTGAAACCGGAGCCTCTCCCCACCGGCTCCATCCGGGGGAGGCGTCGCACCCCGGAATAAATCCTGGTTGCACGCACGCATCGATTACATCTCGGCGTGCAATTAACTGCTTAATTACACTGACAAATGCAACGGCCGAGCTGAGCGGCCCCTGGGGGGGTGGTCATTACCAGCAAGAGACCCCGCATGCGTGGAGCCCATGGAGGGGGTGAGGGCAATGCCCTCCATCGCGAAGCTTTTTGCAGGGATTTTTTTGGAGGTGATCAGCGCCTCCTCATGTGCTCACGGGAGCTTTGGGATGCTGATCCGGTGAGAAAAATCACATCATTTGCTCCTGGGCGTAATCGCATCCCTGGGATGGGACAGCGGGAGCTGCCCCCCACCCTGGCTTCTCCCAGTGCACCCCCCCCAACTCCCAGGACCCCCCACTGGAGCCCCCC
>NW_010160932.1:0-1526 GCF_000695765.1 Mesitornis unicolor | reverse complement strand
GGGTGCTGTAGGCTTTTTGTTTGGTTGGGGCGCCCCCTTTCCGTAGCTGAGTGAGCTGGACGATTGTTGTGGTGAAGGGTGAGCTGGGTGAGCCCCGGAGGATCAGGCGGGATTTTGGGTGAGGGTTGCTCGCGTTTGGTACCCCCATGTGAGTCCCAGTGCTTCCTTTCACGTGTTTGTAGATTGCTGTATGATTTGATTTGAGTTTTTGTTCCCTCGCTACCCACTTATTTAGTTGTTATAATATTTCAGGTTTTTTTTTTTACTTTTGTTGCTTATTTTTGTTGTTTCAAGTTGCGTGGCTATTGTCATCTTTGTTGTCTCTTTATTTTTTTTGTCTTTTTACTCTACATTTTTTATTTCACTTTTGATTAAACCTTCATTTTAGTATTCTGTTTTCTGGTATTTTCTCTGTTATCCCTTGAGCATGCTCTTTTGTTCCACGTTGTTATTAACCTAAAGTTGCCGGTTTCTCTCTGGTTTGGTTTCCTCCTGTGGGGTTGCTGTGTTTCTGTTGCTCCATTGTTTCAGGGCACTTTGATTTCCGGTGTAGGTCGCACAGCGGCCGTGCCCCACTGCCTGTTGTGCCGTCACCTGTGCTGTGGGTGTCTCCAGCACAGCGTGCACTACTTGAGGAGCCTGTTGGTGTCTGTGAGGGGCCGTGCCATGCTCTGGAAGGCCCACTGCAGGATCCCGTCCCAGGTGCCCTACGGGACAGCCCCAGGGCGTCACTGGGTCTCCCTTAGCATCGCACTCCGTGACACTCTGGGCTGTCCCGTGTGTCCCTCCCTCCTCCACAGCCCAATGTCACCCTGTGCATCCCACTGCAGCCATGGTGCCCCGTGACTGGACCGTGCCTCTTTGTGTCCCCCTGAGAGCCGTACCTCGCCCAGGAGCGCATCAAGCTCGTCTCTGCTCAGTACGGGATCGCTACCCGGGGAGCCATCCTCTGCCTGTGAGAGAGAGATCCTGCCAGCCTTCCTGCTTCCCTTTCCCCACGCCCCTTTGGGTGCGCAGGGTCAATGCGACACCCGGTACAGCCTCAGCTCGTGCTTTGCATTCCCTGTGGCTACAGTCAGCCTGTCCCTCATCCAGCCTGAGCCACCATTCCTCAGCTGTACCGCTCCCTTTGTCCCCACCACCACCGCCTCACCCAGCCCCTTTCCCTGTGCCGGGGCCAGGCGCCGGTTGTACCCACCTTTGCTGCCTGTAGCAGGTGGTCTCCGACTGCGGCGGGGCTCTCCACACTGCCCATGTCTGGGGTGCCTGTGCAGGATGTGCAGAGCAGGAGCCCCCTGCAACCGTCGGGGATGACAGAGACCATCGGGGCACATCCGCTCCAGGAGGGTTTTAAGAATGGCAGGGGGCTCACCTGGGGTCCCCGCTGGGTGCAGGGCAATGTTGGGGTGCAGGGATCTGGGTAAAGCAGCGGCTGCAGATGCTCCCATCACCTCTTCCCCGCTGGGTGCTGGGTACTTCCTCCCCCGGGATCCCAGGGGGTCTCTCCGCCGCCCCGGCTGCCTTCT
>NW_010160931.1:26193-42054 GCF_000695765.1 Mesitornis unicolor | reverse complement strand
GAAGGCATTCAGTAACTCTGCCTTCTCTGTTGGTTTGGACCCTTTGGATTTTGTTGCTGCTTTAGGATTCTTCAGAAATCACTGACTTTGAACTGCCAGGGCTAAGACAGGGGTTATGATTTCATGGATGCAGAAAACATGCATGCTGATGTTCAAAAGATTCCCAGCTCACTACTGTAAGACAGCTGCAGTAGGACACATCCTGGCAATAATACTTGGAGCAGAGCAACTGGCATGTAAGAAAGATTCTTGCTGAATTGTTCTGCTCACAGTATGTGCTATTTTCTGGGAAGTTTTAAGGAAGTCCTCTTTCACGTGGGTGTTACAAAGCACCAGTAATTAATGAAAAGGGCTGTGAATTATTTAACAAATGTGGCTGAAACTCTTCGTGGCACCAGATATATGAGAAAGATATACTTCAAATACATATATCTTTGGGTTTATGGCTAGTCTCTCTTGCCCATGTTGGCTGGTTATAAACTGTATTAAACATCAGTTTTGTAGTTAAATGAACTTGTTGTTGTCACTATAAATCTTTAGCTTGTCATTAAGTCAGCTGGACAGTTCCACATTGCAGGTTTAGAATATGTTAGACAAACTTTGATGTGATGGAAATACTGTTGAAATCCATGGTAAAACTTCAGTTGCTTTTAGTTGAACCTGCCTATCATCTAATATTTGCATTTTTTTGTTTACATTAGCTGAAGTTGTATGCTGGGGGATGTGTTTATTCCATCCTGTTTATAACAACTAGAGAAGAAAAATTATTCTAAGAGTAGCACTTCTTGATTAGTTAATGTATGACCCTGTCAGTGCTAGGCATGGTTGTCTGTGTAAAGGAAAAACAGCTTGTTGTAATACAGAAACTTAAAAAAGAAATTGTGCTTCTTGCTTTATTGTATGTTTTCCAGTGAGAATCGCATATGCAATAGGGGTGGGGGGAGCTGCAACAGTGAAGCTTACAGTGAAGCCTGAGAAATGTTGCCTTAGGGGACAGAGAAATACACTTGTGAGACAAAAAAGTACTTTACTATTCTGATCTCATTAGCCTATGGAGATGCTTTAAAGGACTTTTTTTAGACTTGCTAACTACTAAATGACTGCTTGCAATTGCAAACAAGTGCCCCCCCCAGCTTTTTCTCCTTTTGCAGAATATATGCAAAAATATGCTTTTGCAGTTTTAGCTGTGATTGAATTAGAAAACTGTTCCCTAGTTCCCAATGTTTGTCTCATTCAGCATGCACAGAAACCTGGCTACAGTACTGGTATTTTCATTTATGAGTAGTCTTAAAAAGAAAACAAAGCAAAACCACAAAATGCTTTTTTTACACCTGTTACTTTTTTTCAGGCAATAATAAATAGCACTATCACCCCCAACATGACATTTACTAAAACATCCCAGAAGTTTGGCCAGTGGGCAGACAGCAGGGCAAATACAGTCTATGGCTTGGGATTTTCATCTGAACATCACCTGTCAAAAGTAAGTATGACCAGTGGCAACTATTCAGCTAGTCAAGTGACTTAAGCAGATTTGATTCCCGCTCATTGTATATTGACTTAGTGCTTGTTACTGTTGTTATTTAAAAAAAATTACGAAGAAATATTCTGTATTGATTCTTATAATGTAAAAAAACAAGACAAAGTGTGATAACTGGAAATTTTCTTTTAAGTGATGTAGGAAAAGAGGGAAATTTAAGCTATCACAGTGTATGTCATTAACGGTTTCCAATTACTTACTTGTTAAGTTTCTCTTTTTTTTTTAAGGTTGTTCTTCCATTACAGTTTTTCATTATGGAATTTGAAGGAGTAGACAAGTTAGTGTTTCTACTGTATTTGGATCTCCTAAGAAAATTGTTGGTAGTCTTCAGATGCATTTTTGTCTTTTAAACCACATTCATTTTCACTTTTCTACAATGTAGTGCATCGATTTACAGGTATTTCAATGTCTGCAGGCTTAAGGTAAAGCTAGTGGGAAATATATTCAGTGTAAAAGAAAACTCCATCTTCTTGTTTATTAAATGAAATGTTTATTAAAGAAACTCTGTGCCATACGTGAGGTTTTTTTTCTGGTCTACTTGTGCAAGAGGAAAATATGTCTTATTCCAGGGAAAGCAGTAACCCTGTTTCTCAAAGCGATGGTACAGTTTCTCTGAGCACCCTTTTTACAATACCTATTGCTATTGATAATACTCTGGTAGATGAGACTAGGAATCTGTACAAGCCAGTGTTGTTTTTCTTCAAATGAAGAATTTCTGTTTAGTGTAAGAACATGGTTCCACATTAAGCAGAGAATTTTGATCTTTGAAATATACAAAAGACATGGAAACCCAGGTACAATAAAAGGAATGTATAGTACATGTTTAAGGAAGGAATAATGATTGTCTTGTTATTTAAGAAATAATCATACCAGCCATTAGAATGTGAACCAGTACATCTGCTTTATTTGGACAAGTGTTACACTTGTAAGATTTCTTCCTTTCATAATCGGATAGCTTTCATTTCCATGAAGCAACACAAAGACAGAAAATTCTGAATTATACTAATACTGCATGTGCATTTGTGACATTGCTTCAGTAAACTTGGAAGCTTTGTCACTTACTTAAATTGGTGTGTATGTCCTAGAGGCACTTCCTTACCAACATGGTAGTAACTTTTCTTAGTATTTCCATGGATTTGCCATAAATGCTAATTTGGTTTACTGCTCTCACAGACTAGTTTGTTTTTCTTAATCACAGAATGCTTCTTTGGAGGGATGTAGTCTTCTGTAGTCATGCACACTCTGTGTTTTCCTGACTAGAAACACTAGGTTATTCTTGCCAGTGACAATATTTCTGGTTTTTTATGTGTCCTATCGTAGACTCTTTTCTAGCTCTTCTCATGTGTTACTTACTGCCTTCTTAATTACGTTGTTTCAATCCCACACTCACTGCCCTCAAATGGATGTCTAAGAGTTTTGAGTATGCCCTTGTCTTAAAACTTTATATTGCTGTTGAAAAAATAATCTGAAAAGCTACAGTAGATATTTTGTCTTAAGTATGTATTTGATTAGCAGCTACTCAGATTGCTATGTTTTGCAAAGAATATGCAGATCTTTTGAGAAAAATACAAAGTCACAGACCTTTTCTGAGGCTTATGGTGATGAATCTTCAGAACTTTTTCAGCAAACTGCTCCTGTTGTATTATGTTTTAATTATCAAATTAATTTTCATGTGGGTTGAATTTGCTGATCATTGCTACTAAAATTCATAAAGGTAAAACCTTTGATGGTGGTTTAAATTTAAAAGACATTTTTGTTGGAGGAAAGGAAACTTCAGATTATATTCTATTCAGTCACTTGTCTTGGTAGGTATGTTGGTCTTGGAATCAGAAAAACTGAATTAGAAACCCTGGATCTTCTGTGTAGTTTTAGAGAAATCACATCTATATTCTCTTTCTTGTCTTTTCTCTTTGCTCAGGTTACTATCTCTCATGTCTGTGCACTGGCATTGTAGTCAGGTTTACCAGAGCACTCTTTGGTACACCTAGCACTGTATGACATGAAATCCAATTCAAGGCTCTTGGTACTACTGCATATTAATAACAAGGCTAACAAATACATTGTATTAATGGATTTGTTCAGAAACAGGTTGCTTCTAAAAGTTGCCTTAAAAATTGATTCTGGAACTTCTTTTCTGTGTTTGATTTATCCAAGTTTTTAAGTGAACAGCCCTGTTGTATGTAATTTGTTTTCCAGTAGTGTCTTTGGGCCCCAATGAAATATTTCAAGTTCCAATGAGCAAAAAACAGCCTCCAACCACAAAAAACTTAGTCTGGTCTGTGGCTGATTTCAACAGGTTAACAAAGCGAGTAATCAGAGCAGACAGAATGAATGGCTAGTTCTCAGATTATTGTCTGCTTACCTTGTAGCAAATGTTTGACTTTTGGACTGTTCTTTTTTGGTTTGTGTGCCTTTGTCCTCCTAAACTAATTACTAGAGTAGAGTACAACAGCAGTAACCTCTTTCTATCCAATTATTGTGACTAAAAATTAGCTGAGTGAGAGTATCTTATAGAAAAATAATGGCACTCTAATGAGCTTCTCCTACAAGCAGTATAGAAGAAAATTAATTAAACATTTATCTATCTTCATTAAGCCTTTTCTCAAGATGTTAGACCACAAATTCACCTCAAAGCTGTTCCACCAGAAGTCAGTGCTACTTGAAAGATGATTTTTATGTTGAAGAATGTTACTTGCACAGGATTAGGATTCACTAGCAAGGTCCCTCTTGCTGCAGCAGTAGGAGGAACAGAATGTCCCATGATTTTCAGAAAAAAACATATGACTTTCTCATTAAATATATGTCTCTGATTTTGATAGTATCCTGATATATGAGAAGAAATACTCTTTTTCAGGTTTGCTCTCTGACCCATTTGAATTAGTTGACCTGATTTATTCCATATAATTTAAGAGTATGCTAAATGGCAAAAGTGCTCTTGTAGTCTCCTTGCATGTTTTTTAATAATTTCTTTAAAATATTGATTCTCCAGAGAACCTTTCCTTTCATTCCATGAGTTCTCATTTTTGTTATTTAAGAATTTTGTCAAGAGATTGCTATTAACCGTCACCTGACTATTTCAAGGAATTCCAGTAAATTTGTGAAAATTTCTACTACATTAACCTTGTTTGCTCTTTCTTAGAACATTATCTATTTATCTGTCTATTATATATTCTTTTACAGTTTCTGCCACTGTGATACAGAATGTCATATGTACTACCTTGTATGTCTTCAGCCATTTATTCTAAACCTCAGCATCATGTTTTCCATTTACCAATCCTCAGGTCTAAAAGCTGATTTAAATAATAGGCTACCCATCACATTTTGAGGTCTATGTACAAGTCATAAATAAGTATTTTATAGTTCTGATGATCTGTTGCCAATTTTATCATCTGTTCTGAGACGTTTTTTGATGCTGGATTAGACTTTCAGGGTTGTATCTTCTGTCTCCTATATTCAGGAAATGTATGCTTTTAAACAGGTTGACAGGTAAAATATAGGATGCAAGAGGAAATAAATTATATTTCATCAAATACTAATAGCCTACCAGGACATTTAAAGACAATGAAGTTTTTTATGTTTTGCATGGCAAGTGAAGTTCTGATTGAAAATACTTGAGGAGATTGTGTTACAAAAAGGGTAGCCTATGTCCCTTCTAAATACAGACAGTGCAAAACAATTTATTTGTATATTGCTCCTGGAGAGATCTAGGAGCTGTTGATGAAGCTTCCAATGTTTTTGCAGAAACATTTCAGTCCTAAGCTGTTTATAATAAGATAATGTTCTGTGTAAAAGCAGTAGGAAACAAAAACAAATGTGTGACTACTGTAGCAATTAGTGTAGCATCAAGCTGAGATCTATGAAGCCAAAATTTTTTCTAGCCAGATAAACTAGTCCCTATTCTTTATAAATTGATTTAATCTGTCACGTTTTAGGGTACATGTACTTCTGAATTTCTGCTTTAGTTATTTGCTGCAAGAGGTACATGTAGCATAGAAATCAGGCTTCATATGGCAGTTCAATATGCAGTTCTTTGATTAGTGTTCAGTAGATGCAAATGTTTAGTTCAATGAATTTGTTCTTTAACTTGATTGATGTCAATGAACAGTCAAGAAATGAACTTGACTCGGTATTCCCACTGCTGCTTTCCTAATTAGCTATTGACATCATAAGTGCTGTTAAAATTTGGGAAGAAATCAGTATTGTTTCAGTCATGAAAGAATGAAGCCCATTGATAGCTCTGTGCTAACAGTGACCACAATAGGCTTCAGAGCCAGCTTGTTTGCTGTCAAGAGGAGAGTAAAACCTGAATCTGAAAGCAGCTGTGTAAGGCAGCTTGTCACTATTATTAGCTATCTTTGAGGTGAGGTTTTTTAACACTATCAGCAGCAGATCAAACTTCATTGCATCATAATTTTCCTGGTATATAAACAGTGTATGTTATGTCTGAAAGGTATTGAAAGGTGTATCACTGTGTAACTCACTTAAATGAGTATCTAATAAGGAGAAAAACTTAAAAATTCTGACAGAACTTGACTTCGTAAAATGTTAAGTACAGCATTCTGTTCTGCATGTAAAGTACTACTTCATGTCTACTCTTTCTCTTTTTCCTTTTTTTTGAAACATATGTACCTTCAGTTTGCTGAAAAATTTCAGGAATTCAAAGAAGCTGCACGACTAGCAAAGGAAAAATCCCAAGAAAAGATGGAGCTAACAAGTACACCCTCTCAAGTGAGTCTTATTGCCCGATTCAAGCCTTGTACTTCACATCTGTGCTGCTTACTGTATTGTATCTTACACACACATGTTGTATTAAAAATGAATGGGGTAATTCCCAGTTACCCTGAATCCTCTCAACAGTCAGCTGGAAGCGTCAAGAAGTCTAAAAAGACACTTAACGTACACTACAGAAGCATCAAAGTGACTTGCTTTAAAATAAAATGGGCCTTTAGTTTATTCCCATTCCTTCCTTTGAGCTTTCCCCAGAAAATGGGTAACCATGGTGAGCAGTTATATAAGGAAATCTATAGTAAACACCTTTTATGTTTTTTTCTTATTGTACCTGTGAAACTTCAGGCAGTGCACTGTAAAGGACTTTCATAGAATAATCACTACAACAATCAAAGTTAAAACAGCAAACTGTTTTTACTTATTTCCTACTGTGTAGTATTCACTTGTGAAATGTGCTGAATGAAGATGACAGATTCACATACTGGTTCTGGATTTTTATAACAGCCAGATGTAAAGGAACAGTTTATAAAAGATATCACAAGACGTGATAATATAGCCCTAACAAGAAGATAAATTAATATAGTCACTTTTACATTAGTCATGCCTAAAATTAGTTTACCTGAAAATTAATGCTTTGAAGTTGTTTTGAGAAAAGAAATTGCATGAGTCTTTTATGCCCCTTCAGTCCTGCCCTGCAGCCCAGTGTTTCTGGCTCTGTGTGTAGCTGTTTGCTTTGTTTTAAGCAATAGTGAAGGAAAAGGTAATTCCTTTTCTTGGAGGATGAAGCAGCTATAAAACTATGGCAGGGATTCCTTTAGGATTAACGCAACTGAGTCTTCTTTTCTGGGGAGTCATTGTTCATTGGATCAGTGCATCTCTTGGGTGCTTTGCATGTATTATGGTCCTGATCAAAGATGTCCTTTCAAGATAAGTCAGTGGAAACCACAAGAATATACACAATGAACCAACCTCATGTTGTTTTCTCAGTAGGCATTTTGCCCAAGTGCTAGGTTGGCTTTTGCTATTAATGGGAAACTGCTTACTCTACTGTAACAGGTGAAAAATAAGACATTCTTTTTTTAAAAAAATAGTTTTCTTGTCTGTATCTAAATTGCTGATAAATTCCATACACAAACACAGAGATAAGGGAAGTAAGTATTTCAGTATTATAACCTAGTGTACACTTGGCTTTAGAAACAGTGCAGTGCTTCAGTTGGGCTTCTAGTTACTCAATATTATGGACAAAACAATTACTGTGCTTCTTTCTTGACATATTGATTAGTAGTCTGGACTCAGAAGTTAAATCTGACACTGTCAAATGGAGTGACTTATTTGGTTTGGACATAAATTTGAACTACTCACTCAGAGACAAGACGCTTTTGTCTAGCAGCTGCCCAGGGTTAAAGCTTTCTCTCAAACTGTAGGTGCTATTAATATTGTTCATTTTCCTGTACAGATTTCCTTTTACAATTGGAACCTAACATTTTATACTGTAGGCAGTTACAGAATTGTTACCTTGAACGATTCTGTAATGCACATTGAGAGCTGCAATTTAATTACTGCACACTTAGGAATAATTTCATATTCAGAACTTAGTTTTCATCTCTTGGCTTTTCACTGTGTTGATAAGTTAGTGTATTATTCTGAAAGCTACAGTTAGTGCAAGTGCTGACACATCATCATAATAGTCTTCACATACTTAATGCTTATTCGTTCCCCAGAGAGAAAGGAGTTGAATCGGGAACTTAAGAGTTTGGAGCAGATGAGAAGCGATGGCTTCATGGCAAATATGAGCACTTACTTACGTGACACTGGGGCTCATTCAAAGAGATTTATGACTAGGCGGAAGATAGGTCCAGAGACACTTGAAGGAGCACTTGCTGTCATTTTGATCGTGTGCTAAAAAGTGGCTGCAAGGCAAATAATTCAAGTGTTGCTTTTCTCAATCATTTTACAGCTCTTTTCCCTTTTGCATTAGGGATACTTTGTGGAGAGGGAGGGTAAAAGAGGAAGGACGTATTTTCAATGGCCAGTTAAGACTTCACAGGAACCTGACTTTTCTGGGAAGCTTCGACAGAAAAGGCATGTGAATAGTGAGCTTTGTAATGGTAACCTGGTTAGCTACAAGTGTCAGTCCCTCTGCTGTTTTGGACTTGCAGATAACCTTCTGCATTAAATTAATAACAGGTAGGAAGACACTGCATATCAAAACTGTAAAATATACAGGTCAAACTTCGATAAAATGTTATATTTTTCTTAGTTCTGCTTTAAAAATACCCTTATTATTTACCAGTTAATTAAAGTACCAGATATGATACATTGCCCACCCTCTCTTCTACACAATTCTAGAAGAGAAACAGTACATGTGCTTTTTTCTGCACTCATTATATCCCTACAAATTGAATCTTTATTAAAATACTTCTAGAACTAGTGTAACAAAACCCTGCTTGAGGTAGTTTCTATTCACTATCATTTGATGTGACCCTGCAAATACTACTGGTACGTGTGAGTTTCAATTCTGAATGTCTTGCAAAAACCTTTTGTGAAGAAATAGAAAACAAGATATAACTCAGAAACAGAATATGTATTTGTAATTCAAGTGCTTACCAGAGTTAGCCATGTCAAAACTTAAGAAGAATCTTACCAAAAGTCCACTGCAGTTAGGCTGCTTCTCTAAGGTGCTAAGAGCTTTAGCAAAATGTCAATACTGTTTGGGTAGATATTTCTAGGCCGGAAAAGTGCCTCAATGGCCAGGAAGTAGTAGTTCTGTGTGGAGTATTTTTTTCGATATACTGTTTCATCTGATGGCATGTATTCTTTGGCTTTTGAGTGTGTGTGTATGTGTGTGTGTGTGAACCACACAGTAGAAGGAAAACAATACACAGCCCAATTAGCAATTACTTAATGGCAAGAGTCCCTTTTCCCCCAAGCTATGCTGCTGCTAATTTTAAACTCTGCATTCTTACTGTTTCTTTAATACTGCCTGTTCTCCTCCTATTTACCAGCAGGCTTTGCTTTAATTTCAGATAATATATAAAATCACCATTTACCTTGACTATAAAAAGATCTTAACTTATCCAGAGAAAATCAGTGGCCAGGATCAACAAATTACACCAGAGATGCTGCTTTGTTATGTGTAAGTCCCACAGAGTGCACAGTGCTTTCTTGAAATGGAGAAGAAAGTATTGTTTCCGTGTCAGAGAACTTGTACTTTTGACCCATCTGTATTAAGATAGATTGATATAAAAATACAAACTTTATCTATACCTGGTACAACTGTAGGCTTCTGTCTAGAAATAAGTTGTCTATTTTGGTACTTCTAAGATCACCTGTGCACATAGGTACCCCATCTGGTTTTCCTTTAACTCAGCCTTAGGTCATAAAGCTTTGCAATGCTCTTATCTTGTTTATATAAAACTAAAATACTGGCTCCCCTGATGTGCCACCTTCTGTTTCCCAGACCCATCTTTTAATATAGGGAATTATCTTGCTGATGTCATGAACTCATGGATCTTACAGTGACAAGGCATCCATGGTCTGTTTTCAGTTACAAGCTTGCCTATGTACTGAAAGAGCAGCACTTTGATCTGAAGTTCACTGAGCTGCATGAACCAATAGCCTAAAAGCTGTGTCCCCCTCCTTTTTTTTCT
This sequence comes from Mesitornis unicolor, assembly GCF_000695765.1. Classification (NCBI taxonomy): domain Eukaryota; kingdom Metazoa; phylum Chordata; class Aves; order Mesitornithiformes; family Mesitornithidae; genus Mesitornis; species Mesitornis unicolor. Next base: position 32,139 of record NW_010160931.1, on the reverse strand, counting down.
TTTTTAAACTACCCTTAATTAGGTTCAAGTACAGAACCAGAGCAGTTTGTGCTGTTTGCAGTCTCACCCAATCAGTCTTACAACCGACTGCAGTCTGAACCTCAGTTCTTTTTCTCTAAGCAAGAACATGTCCTCATATTGATATTTCTTTTGACCCCCAGTCATTACAGATTAAATTGCATGGTGAGTAATTTACTCAAAATAGTCTTGTTTGTGATTCTGAGCTCCTCTTATGCAGCATATTAGGAATAGCTATTGCCTGAAAAGTTTTAGAATCACAGTATTATTTACTGCAAGGAATGGGTTGGTTTTGGCAAAATTGTCATGGTTTATCACCTGTTAACTTTTCCTTTGTAGAAGTATAGCAATTACTTACAAAGCTTATGGAAAAAGCTTTCTGGGATGTTACATGAATTTATATAGTGGAACAAATGTTTCACATGTGCAATGGTATCTGAATCTGTAGCTGGCGGACTTACGCCGTTGCCAGTCAGTACTGAACAGAGAGGCACTATGAAGAACAGCAATGCCAATGAAGTGTTTGGAATACTCAATGAGAAAACAGTATAATTCTTGGTAAGAAACCAAACTGGAATTAGTTTGCTTTGTTCATGATTTTAGAACCACCTACTCCTCCTTTTCTTCCATTCCCTATTGAGTCATCATTAAAAGGTGGCTTGATATGTGCTGTGAAGTCTGCTTGTTTTACTTCAAAGACTCTTTTGTGAGTGTATGCATTTTTTTATAAGATTTTAAAATTTAAGGCATCTTTTGATGAATTCCCTTCTGTTACATTTAAGTTTAGTAGGGCTAGAGCTCCTTCAGACAGTACAGATCTCTAACAAACTCTTAAATAGCAAAATATACCTAAGTCAGACTCTCACATTTACTTGTCATTTAGAAGACTACTAATCCTCAGCCCATGTGTAAGTCCAGTACTGGTGAGTGATCGGTGAGTTCAGTGTTCTCTAGAAACCGATCTGTGATACAATAGTGGTTTTATACCACAGGAGAGCTGTTAATGCTTTCTTTTCAAATGCATGAAGTATCTATTTGTAGCTGTCATGAGTGGGACATAAGAGCCCTTAAAATATATCATTGATTTACAGGAAAACTTGTCATTTTCAATTTAAGCACTGGTTGGTTTTTTTTTCCATATAGTGTCTATACAGTTGAATGTTAGAACTACCTGCTCTCACAGCTAGAAGGGAAGGGTGAAAATGTCTTTTTAAGTTTTTCCCTAACTCTGAAAAATCTGGAGTAGATGTGTGAAGCTGTAATGGTATGGAATAAGAACTTTATTACATATGAACATCTCACAGAAATGTTTCTAAAATTCTTTTACTCTAATTAATAAAATATGGGAACATACTATTTGAAAACATTTGTAAATAAATTGTTCAGTGTAAGTGGCTTTTTCTGTTGTCTTTAGTGCTTTATTTATAGCCAACTTTTTTAGAGTTGACTGCAAATATATTATTTATCAGGCAGAGGTAGTTGTGAGTGTGTGAGAGCACTGATTAACCTGTATTATTGGTGGAAGAAATACAAACTAGAATCTGATACTTCTCTTGTTCATACAGAATCATGAATCTGCGGCAGTGAACCTTTAGGTATTACACAGACTGTGATGTTTGTCTGCATTAGTTTTGGTCACTTGAATTTCATTTACATTAGAAGTCTATGAGAGTGCTTTACTGAAAAATAAGCCTAGGTGGAACTTGCACTTTTTTTTTTCTTCTGCTGAAATAATTTTTAAGCATTCACCCTTAAAACATTTTAATTAGGTAAGCTCTGACTTTTTATGTATCTAATAATAGTGTTGTAGGAATTTTAGCTTAAAGATACAAGCCATCTAGATTTTGTAGGGTGTGGTATATATTTTTTAGAATACCCAGTGTGGTTTGGGAAGTGGAGGAAAGAAAAGAGAAACTCTTGGGTCCATGAAGGCTTTCATTTAATGTCAGTGGAAAGTGTTTATCAAATCAGATAATAATGGACAAACACATATAATCTGTATAAAAGAATTGATTTGCCTTATTATCTTGCCAGCTTTGCTCTCCTTCCATACTTACTTCAGTTTCAGTTAAGTAAAATTGTTCTGTAAAAATCAAGATTTAATTTTGACTTTTAGTATTAACACTTAAAATAATAATTCTATAAAATAACAAGATTCTTCCTGAAAGTAGGTAACAATTTGCACTGTATAATAAAAAATACATTTATATAATAAATAACAGTTTCTATCTCTGAAATTAAATCAGTGTAAGCTAATAATTACTGCTTTTAAATCTGTAGGGATTTAATAAGGTGCAGAATGAGTGCTCTGGATAACTTGATGAAGGCTAAATGTAATAGAACTTGAAGTCAGTATTAAAATGTTGTATCACCTACTATTCAAGTAGTAGAGTGAGATACTTTGTGATAAATATGGCAGAATAAAAGCAAAAGTTTGACAGTTGTTTTGCTGCAAATGCTTAATGTAATATAAAGTGCAATGAAAACACTGAAGTACAATATTTTTGGTTAAGGGACACCAGAAAGGTGTGGAAGATTGTAACAGCCAGATCTTACTTTCTTTAAAATAACTGAGTTTTTTCATCTAGTTAAGTCTCAAAGTCAAGGACATTTCCTATAGATGAAAGGTCACATTCAGTATTGACTTCGAAAAAGCCTTATCCTTGTAAACTTGTAGAAGGCTACAAGTGGAAGCTCAAAATTAAACCCTGATCTTGTAAGATCATGGCCATCTTCAAATACTTTGCAATTCCTTCTGAGGTTGCAGTTCTTCGGCTTTCTATGCAGAATGTTAAAGGTCTGGAAAGAGGAGCTGCTGGCCTTCCAGAATCTGTGATTGTGCTTCAGTTTAATAACATTAAATATCAGTTTTATCATAGGAGTTGCTTAGTTTTTGGATGTTCTGTAATTCAAGTGGTCCTCTTGTTTAGACACACCTCCATAACATCAATTGAACTCTATTCATGAAACTCTTCTATCTTAAGAGCTAAAGCTACCACTTGATCACTAAAAGCCTACTAAAACATTTTAAAATCAAGATGAGCTGCTTAGCTTGTATGACTTGCTTAGCACCTGAAAAAAATTGTTACTTTAAAAAAAATATAATAGGAAAGAAAATACTAAAATTAAGCCACATACACGGTTGGAAAAGCCTATAATGTACTAACATAGGATGTGGGCTGCGAGGGTGTACTTTGTATAAAAAAGTACTTTTCAGTGACTAGAAATTATCGAATGGTGCTTGTTGGCCAAAACACAAATGTACATGTTGGCGTGACAAAGGGTGATTAAAACCATACCAGTGCCTTCTGCCGGGAGGGAGCCATTAAATTTTTCAGGTATAAACTGCCTGGGTGTAGCTGGAGTATTCTCCTTCCCAGGTAATACCATGACCAGCAGGAGCTAGACCAGAGTGATGTGCCTACAAAAATTTTGCAAGGACTCTACTGAACAAGATAACTCACAGGTGAAACTGTGAACACACACCAGTGACACTTCCACTACTGAACAAGATAACTCATAGGTGAAACTGTGAACACACACCAGTGGCACTTCCACTGGACACTTTTGTTAATAAACAATATGAAAGCTAGATTTTGAAACAAATACCAGAATTGTTTGTGTCATCATGTTGGAATATAAAGGAAGAGACAAGAATCCTGGGTGTCAATAACTGCACATCATGTAGCAGGATGAGGGCTGAATGTAATACAAGGTAAGAGAGAGCTCTGTAATACGCAGTAGGCTGGATACTTGCAAATAATTCATACGTCAGCTGTGTTTTGTACAAGATAATGTGAATCTTATGGTAATATACTTCTAAGTAAAATTTGTATTATGAAATATGACCATGAAGGATGCTGGAAATCTGAGCCTCACATTAATACTACCTAAAATTTGTGTAGCATTTAAGAATTAATGTTAGTGCTTATAAGCACAGCGCCTTTCTGAGCAGATCAGTTTGTAATTTTAATGTGTTGTTTGTTTTACTTAAGGAATCAGCTGGAGGGGATATTCAGTCTCCTTTAACACCAGAGAGTATTAATGGGACAGATGATGAGAGAGCGACGCCAGAAGTGACACAGAACTCAGAACCAAGGGCTGAACCAACCCAGAACGCATTGCCATTTACCCATAGGTACAGATTCCATTCCCACATCCTGATTAAGTGATGCCTGTCTCCTTCCTTGTTAAAGGGACCGTCTTCCATATTGTGCAGAAAAAAACCCCACCAAACCCAAACACCCCCCAAAAACTGGAGTGGCTTTCAAATTTGCAACATAGTCTTTCTTTTAAGGAAAAAACATGTTTGAGAAGATCTCTTGGAATAAAGTTTGGGGGAACGTTACTTTAGAGTTTAATTGGCTTAGCACTAGCCCTTTAACACTGGTTAGTGCAGGTATCCCTTTAACAGGAAGCATTATTTCAGTGTCTGAGATCTTAGTAAAATTAACTGCTTCATAATACTCTGATTAAATTATTTTGCACACATTCTTTAAATGACTGGTAGGACTGGATTTTAGCCTTTCATTGGTGAGTTGTTGGAAGAAAAGGGACTCTTGCAACAGCTCTGTATTATGAAGTTTAAAGCAGTGTTTAATTGAACAGTTCTCTTGACAGATGAAAACATTTTTCAACATTTTTTTAAAATATTAGAGAAATGTAGTTCTGCTTCATACCAAATTATAACTAGTTGCATTAGGAATGCTGTGCTCTGTTGTTCTTTAAGAAAGCTAGGATTTTTTATTTAATGATACAAATTATGAGTTAAGATGGATATATCTCGCCTCTTAGAAACTGCTGTAAATGGATCACTCTCAATAAGACACATACTGTGTTGAGACCATGGGGAGTAACTGAAACACTAAATAAACTTAGAGCAAAGCTAGAAATACTAGATTTTTTTAAAAAAAACTTGTCTAATTCAGTTTACATAGAGTTTAAGAGTTCTTGATCAAAGGTTGGGGAATACTAGGACATCAGATATGTCATGCAATTCAGAATGAGCAGAGGTGGAATTGGAATTGTGGAGGACTTGTTTTTTGTAAGAGAATAGTACTATTAAACGTATCTGGAAAAAATAACACATTTTCAAATATGAAAAAAGGATTCACTTTTGCACTAATTTTTTAACGGAGTGGTTGTGTTTATTTTTATACTTCAACTGTCACCAGTGGATCTATTAATATGTTTTAGAAGAAATGATGCTTTGTAAGAATGCTGTGTGCATATTGATGGAATATTACAAATGTTGCACATCTACCAGTGTTTTGTAACGAGTTCATTTAACTGTATGTGTGCTGGAGTTCTCTATCAATATTTTTGTGAAAAGGAGTTGTGATAAAGTCCACACATGAATAGTGTTTGTTTTGTTAAAAAATGATAGCTGCAAGATCTCCTCTCTCATTCTGCATATGTAAATATGTTTTCTGGTATGCTGACATAGTAACTACTCCTTACTCTGCACTGAGCATGACTGAAGATGTGTTTTGAATCTACTCAGTTGTAATTTTGGTGGTATAGAACAGAGGTTACAAAACTTCTATGTGCTTTGTATTTTTCTATCTACTTCATGTATGCAGTGTGAGTGCCTGGTGTTAGTTTTTTGTCCTGTTAAATGCCACTAGCTAGAATTGGTCTTCTGACAATAACTCTGCACTTTGAGGGTCACTTCTCTTGATGATTCTCAAAAGACCAGAGTTTTATCTTGCTAATGGTAGCTTCAGTTTTGTTAGTGAGCTATTACTGAAGAAAATGCAGTTTTTTAAGCCCCTTTGAAATGAATGGAATTTTAGTCTAGGTAAGGTTTTTATTATAAATAAATAAAGATTATTTATTTATTATAAATAAATAAAGATGCATGAAATACATGCATGAAAGAGGTGGACAGTGAGACTTCAGGATTATGTTAGTTCTCATTAAATGGGC
>NW_010160931.1:0-26179 GCF_000695765.1 Mesitornis unicolor | reverse complement strand
TTCATAATACTAAATCAGCAACTAGGAAGACATACCTAGCTACTTGTGCTAGGGGTAAATCAGGGTGCTCTCTGCTTTCCCTGATTTAAAACAATCAAGGAAAAAATTAAATTGAAAACCTTACACACTGATCATCTGGCTTTTCATATGTCAAGGGTACAGAAAGAGATCCTTCTTGTTCCATGCCCTTCCTGTGATGCTGTCTGTTGATGGTACTCCATATGTGATGGAGAGGAGTTGCCCTTCTACACCCTGGTAATTCCTGCCGATGACTGAGTGTGTTCCTCCTGCACCCTGCGTTTCGGCAAGGGTAAAGTTTAGCCAGTGCTTCCAGGTGAGAAGAGTAGCACTGGAAGGGCATGTGAGTGTTGTGCATGGCAATGCTTTTTACATTTTTACCTTTCCTTCAGGAGCTGTTGATCAACCACTGGGTGCTTTTCAAAAGGAAAGGCATTGTGGTCTTCTGTCTAGTGAGTTTAGCTGTAGGAAAGATGGGAGTCACTGAGGCTGGCTGCGCTCCACTGAAATAACACTCCCATAACAAGTTCATTTCTTCCATAAATAGGAAAGCAATATTCTGCTCTGGCAGTGACAGTACATACTTGCCCTGAGGAGAACCAAAAGGAGTGGTCCTCCATGTAGGCTGGAGCACAGGGAAGGCACATGTGGGGCTGCACAGCAGAAGCCGGGGCAGCCACAGGGCAAGTGTTGGAGCTTCATGGGCAGGATGGGGTGCTGTGGCACTGCCCGGTGAGGTTGTCTGGTGAGGTGAAAACTGTGTTGCAGTCGAGAGGGTCAACAAGCTCAGCCAAGTGCAGGGTGTCACTGCAGCAGAGTACAGGGTAAAGGTTTGAAAGGGGCTGCTGTCAAAACAGTGATGTAGGTAAGGGATGTTCATGTCTTTGTATGAACTGGAAGGGTCTGACAGGAGTTAACAAGGTCAGAAATCAGAGGTGTGAAGGTCATGCTTTAGGCTACATCTTACTATTTGTCATTTTTAATCTGCACTCCTGAAAAATGTTCAATTTGTTACAACACGTTGTCGCTGGCCGGATATGTCCTCTTCTGTAAGTGCTTCTCTGTGTGCTCTTTGTGTCTTAGTGTGAGTAGTTGAGGCCTGCTATTTCAGCAGTGTAAGTGCAGACTACACGCACATTTATAGGTATTTTCTGACCACTTATACCCAAAAGCTGAAAACCAGCATTATTTAAGTTACCAGAGTTTTGTTACTAGAACTCATATATCTTATTATTTCAGTAAGTAACTGTAAGTATTGAAATGAGCATTCTCCAGTATATGTGTAGAGTCGTATTCATATCCCTTGATAGAGCAGAAGTCTAGTTGTTTCAATTTATCCTCAGCTGGAAAGTCCTAATGCTGTTCACAAGCAGTGTAACTCCAGTCAACTGCTTGAAAGATAAAGCTATTATTTATGAGCCTCACAGAGAAGTTAAATATTGTTATTAAATATCTCAACTTTTTTAAAACTACCTATAATGGTTAATGTTGAATTATGAAGTAATATTACTTGGGAACTCCCACATCCTATAATATATGGTAGTCTGAGCACTGCTTAAATGAGTAAATGTTGCCAGAACAAATGAAAATAAATTGCATCCTAAGCCTGGCATTAAAATTTTTAAAAATCTTGACTAAGTCACTGATCAGTCCTTTTCTGAACAATAGCTAGTCCAGGAAGCCATTTTTCTAACAGAATTTAGGTAATAAAATCTAATACTTAAAACACTTAAGACTAAAAAAGTAATGTATTTTCATTTTTAAGTAAATTTGGGTTTCTTCAGACATCTTCCGTGTTTAAATATATTTTCCACATTCTTTGTGGGTTTTATTTTTTTCCCTAATTGAAACTGAGTTTGGAGATAAAAAAGCTGCTAAAAAATTTTAACTACTTCTGATGTGACGAGCTTTTAAAGAGAAGTTTGAATCCTGGTGGTGCATAGTATGCAATTCCTGGACATCTGAGTGAGCCCCAAAAATACAACACTATGCTTATTCAGCCCCAGAATATAATTTGAATATTAAAAATGAATAATGTATTTGGCAGACACTGCAACTGCTGCTTGGGGCATTTTGGAAACTGTTTGATGAACTTGCTCTTTCACCTTTGAAGAGAATACATTTGTTTATAATGAGCTTTATTCCATTTTTTGCACCTCATGAAGCTGATAAAACGCACTTTCAGAAACAAAGCGTAAGAGGATTCTTCTGGGACAAATCTTGAAAGTCTTCAATTTTCTGTCAACTGTGACTTGAATCTGTTACTTCATTTTTTCTTGTAATACATAAAATTGGAATTTCTATTACATGATGTTTTGACTAGACTATATATAGGTGTGTGTGTGTTTGTTGCTTGTTCATTAAAATTCCTATTTTTGTATTCAAACAAGTTTTTAATAGGGAATTTTGACACATTGCCTTAGTGAAAATGGACTTATTTCAAATGATGTTTATATCTTAGCTGTGTTGCTGTCTAGATAACTTACCATTTAATACTGCCGCATGTAAATCCAATGCTGTACAACAAAGAAAAAAACAAGAATCTTGCTGCTAGCTCATGTTCCTTCACTGACTTTTCATTAAAAGTTGTATGCAGAAATCTGTTTAGTAGATTTTTCACTTTGTGCATGAAAACTACTTGTTTCTACAAGCTATTTCAGTTATGTTGCAGTAAACTTACTTTGTGGATCATGCTGAACTGTTAAGTTGGCTTTAAGGAAAAGTTTTGAGTTAATAATTTTTGTGGTGTTTAATAATTTTAATTTATACTCAAATCCTAGTCTTCGGGTGTTCTTTTTAGGGTTATGCATAGCTTCCTTACCATGTAGTCCTGGGGTATGTATAACTTCTAAAAAAAAATTTCTTGTTTTTGAATGTTATTTAACCTGATCATAGGATAATTTCTTGTTGTGGGGAAGCTCAGAAGCTCTCCAGTCCAGGCTCCTACTCAAAGAAGGTCACCTATGAGGTCAGACCAGACTGCTCTAAGCAGCCAGTTGAGTTTTGAAAACCTTCTCGAATGGAGACTGATAAAGGCAGGCTTTTTAGAAAGGTTTCTCTATAACATAAAAGGCAGTAACTGTCTTCATATTGCACAGTACTATAATGAACTGTGACATTTTAGGGCACACTGAAGGAACTCTAGTAAATTCAATTACTCTGTTGAAAAAATATTTTTATTTCTTGAGGCAACATTCAGGAAAGAAACTCAAAGGCACTATGTTCCTGCTGTCAGTGTAAGCAGAGAACTGGTTAATACAGCAACTTAGATGTAGGTCTTGACTTCACCTCAACCAACATTTGTTTGATGTTGTGAAGGTCCTAGTTGTACTCCTTGGTCTTTGGCCTCTTGTTCTCCACCAGCAAGAGCCTGGTGGTCTCTGGAAGAAGCATGCAGGGAGGGATTGCTCTCCCCTCCCTCCCTGACTCCATCCCTGTAGCTTCCTGCACTCCTGCACTTCGGCCTAAGCTGCTGGGATTTAGTTCAAGTAGGCTGTCCTTCAGAATAAAAGTTCTTGCTAGAAAATTACTAATTTGAAAGGGAAATCTTCTTTCGTGTTTCTGTGATTCTTTTTCATGTCTCTGATAGTTTCCTGATTGTGACAATTTCTGAAAACTCTTTAAAATGTCTTTAGAATACAGAGTAAACCATTGCGTGGTTTTAAACCAGTAACATGTCAAACACAGCATAATACAGCTCATCCTGTAACATTTTCATAAGGTATCTCTAGTAATGGAAGGAGAGGTTGGGAGGACTTGTATCTGCTATTGAAAGACTGGTCATGGTGTATGTGTTGCTTAGCTCTTCAACATTATGAAACTCTGCAACTAATAGAGCTAATTTTAATGGCTGAGGGAATGGATGAGAGCCAAAACTAAAAATAGCCTAACTTAAGAGAGTAATTTCACCAGCTCCCTGGTGCACCTAAGCATGTTCTAGTTCAGAGCCTGTGAATTACCTGCTTCCTGCCAGTTATTTTGTGAGAGCTCCAAAGGGTGATTGAGACGATATGAGCTGGGTGTGTGTTTGAAATTAGATTATATAAATACCGTCCTCAGGGAAAAGTGAGCACATCTGTCAAGTACTTTCTTAGAAGAGGAATATAATGGTTGTGCAATTTATATTTAAAAAACAAACAAACAAAACCAAAAACCAAACCAAACCAACTAGCCAGACAAAAAACAAACCAAACAAAAACAAACCAAAACCATACTACTTGTGCTATGTATTCTTTTTTCCCCTTTAATCACATAGATTAAAAAAAAGCCCAGTAAAAAAGAATAGTTAAAAAAAAGAACTATCTTATTTAAGGGGTTAACTTTAATTTTCTAACATACATCTATTGTGTTCAACCTGTCCAAAGTATGGTTGCCATTAAAGGATTATTTGTTAATACTACAGCAAGTGTAAACATTGGCTCTTTGAATTGGGATATATGATACTTAAGACTAAATCAAATTCTGTAGAGAGAGTAGTACTGGAATATTTGTGGTTGCATCCATTAATTCACAATCATTAATTTTGTTAGTTATTTTCAAGAATACAGTTTTCTGAAATGTGTTTTTCATTTTCGCAGTCTGCTTTTAGCACATCGTGACTTTTTCCTCATTTTTAGGCATTGGTGGAGGAGCTGTTCTCTTCATTCTAGGTTTTCTTAGTAATTTAGTTGAATAATGATTACTCTGTTGTGCATTTTGATACTAGTGTGTATGCTTATTTAAATTTGTGAGCAATGTCTGTGAGTTTTGTTGAATCATATTATTTGTACATATAGAATTTGCTGGTTTTTTAGTTGATAAGCTCAAACATGCAATCATCTTTTCAAGAAGAAAAATTAAAATTATAGTTATAGAAGATCTTTTGTAGACAGTTGGTACCTCATGTTTTCTTTGCTCCTATTTATTTGCATGTGTGTTTCACACAGAATCTTAGGAGCTGGAAGGGACCTAGAAAGATCATGCAGTCCAACCCCCCTTCTAGAGCAGGATCACCTAAACTGGGTCACACAGGATATTCCTTCAGTGGTTTTTGTATTGTTTAGTGTCATCGTAGGAGAACTTTCAGCCAGTACGTAGGGGTACTGAACTTTCCCTGGACACCATGAAGGAGTGCAAGATGTCGTCTTTAATACACCAGAGATCTCTCTGGGTAAGTTTGCTGAAGTTAGGTCAGCAGTTCCAACTGTAATCAGTGTATTTTCAACATTTTTTTCAAAACTGAGAAGTGCTGTTAGGATCAAAGAGAACAGACACCAAAGAAATGCTGCACATCTCAGTGTACTCTTCTCCAGAAAAAAAAAAAAACAGAATGAAAAATTCTGAGAGGAAATAGCCACTTTGTGGAGTTGCTTTTGATTTTAAAATAATGTGTGGAAAGATTTGAATACGTTGAAACCACAAATGTAATGCCTTGTTTGGATTGGAAGCCCCATTACATACTTAATATTTTTCAGCCACCCATTAAACAGAAACAGAAAGCCAGTAACACCTGAAGTTACCAGGGGAAAAAAACCAAACCCACATAGCTATTAATCCCTTGAGTCAGAAATTTATTTTCTAACAGTCATGACCCTTGAAAAGAGCAGGCTTTTTGTGAAAACAAAGGCAGAGTGGATGTTTTGCAGGACAAATGTATTTTTCAAAAAGTATGATCACTCAAAGTTCACTGTCCCCTCCTTGTTGTTTAGGAAAGTTGTTGCATTAAAGTATTTAATGACCAAGATAACATGAACCATTCATGCCCATACCTTCAGTGTGGGATTAATTATTGATGAGGCGGTAGGGGGCTTTCTTCAGAGCCTGGAATTCTGACTATTTGTAACAAGAGTTTGCTGTGGCAGTCTAAGTTGGCAGGTAAGAATATCACACAGTTTGCACCCATCTGCACACACATGTACTTTGGCTCTCCAAATAGACCTCTTCAAATTATGTCCCAACAACATATACTCAAAAGTATATGTTATAAAATAAAGGCTCCTTGCAGCTGGTGTGTTGCTGCTTCACTTCAAGTGTGAGACTTGGTCCACTTATCTTTACCAACACAAAATACAACACTTATGCAGCCATATATATGGGTAGACAAAAGCTAAAGAAACTCTTCCAGACTTTCAATTTACTGTTTTCTGTCTTTAAATGGACCCTGTAGTTATAATCTAGTTCTGTGAAACAGGAGAATAGTCTAGACTTGGGTTTCAGGGTACATATTCCCGTCCACAGAGAAATTACTGAAAAGGGAGAAATTATTGAAAAGGGTACAGAGTTTTAGAGAAAGGAAATTAAAAAGAATTGAGACTTTTTGGCCTTAAGATCACTTTTAAATTTGCTGCAAAGCAATCTGCATCACTATCTTATTTCAATTCTTGTGTATTTAACTCATCTCAGGGTTCATTTATTGTCAACTTTGGATTATTTTGTAAAATCGATATACATAACATGGATGAACTTGTGTAACTTACAGTCACTGTAGTCATGGTGGAATGCCTCTCATTTATTAAAGGCAAAATTGAAGTGTTGCTGAACAATTTTGAGTTCAATATACACAAGCTGGAAAACAACTTTGAAAAAATTCAGAAAGCAGGAGAAAACTTGGCTTTTTCTCTGCTCTGGTATATCAAAATATGTTACAACTCATAGCAATGTATTCTCAAAATACAGCCTTACTCTTTTAAAGCAAACATAAATGTGGCCCCCAAAGCCATACTTTCTTGAGTATTTGTGAAGTCTGTGTTTTTCATCAAGAAACATCTTCAACTGCTTGAGTATGTTAATATCTTCACCCAGGTTTTTTTTACAGTGAGTATGATGAGTAACCACAACATGTTGCTCAGAGAAGCTGTGGATGCCCTGTTATTGGAAGTGTTCACAGTCAGGTTGGATGGGGCTTTGAGCAACCTTTTGTAGTGAAATGTGTCCCTGCCCATGACAGGGAGGTTACACTCGATGATATTTAAAGGTTTCTTCCAACCCAAACTGTTCTATGATTCTGTACAAGGAATTGGACTTTACTGGGCTTTACTGAAAAGACAGGAGCTAAAATAAAGTTACCTGAAAAAAAAATAACCACAACAGACCAAACCCAACCCAACCCAACTCCAGGAATACAACAACAAAAAAGCCCAAACCATTCGGTTAGTGGCTCTTTTCAAATGTAGTCTCTTTGTGTTTCCAAGTCAGTTGGCTCCTCTGCCCTGCACCAGGTGTCATGTCTGGCCCACTCCTCTGCTCTTCTGTAAGATCTCTGAGTTGCTGTACCTTGTCTATCTGCTTTATTTTAAGAGACAGGATATACATTAAGTTTTTTTAGACAGCAGGGCCAAACCCAGTGAAATACTTGAGGGAAATATTTTTTAAAAGCAGGGAAAAAAGAAAAGAAAACATCTGTAACTGAGTACATTTCGGTGAAAGTGAAGCTCCATTGAATGTATCTGATTGATACCAATTTAGTCCTTCTCTTACTGACACCTAGTTACTCTGCCTTCTTTGTATCTTAGGTGTAGTGGTGGATCATGAGATATAAGGACTTCTTATATGAGGAGCTGCAGATGGATAGATAGATAGATAGATAGATAGATAGATAGATAGATAGATAGATACCCACTTCTGATATCTTACATATGTTGTGTGGTTATGGTTTCACTGGCATCTGGAAAGCCTGATGATAAATATACAGCTATGCTGACAACATTCATGACTAAAAAATTACTATTCTTGAAACAGTGTAGAACTATATTTTCTCAAACTTCCATCCAAAATATCAATAAACATAATTTCATTCTTTAACAACAAACATTGCAGATGAAATGATCAATTTACTTTATGGATTTTTATATTCTTTTCATATTATTCCCTTCTTAACTGTCTTCTCTCCTTGGAGAGGAGGTACACTCTGGAAACAGAAATAAGTCTGAATAGCATCATCTTCTGCAGATGTTTAAGCTTTAGAGTCTGTCATTCATTCTATTCCAACTGTAATTTATAATACTATTAGCATCTTAAGTCATAGAGTGTTTCCACTTTAAGTCTTGGTGAATTATTAATTGTGGATTCACCTAAAATGCACTACATTGATCCTTGGATTCATGGGTTATGCCATTTGTAAAGTGCTTAGATGGTGTTAATGAAGTCCATATGGACTTAAAAATTAGCTAACTTTTAATCTATTAGATAACTTTCTCATAGGGGATTGATCATTAAATACTTCAGTTATTGATTCATTTCCTGTTGAAGATATGAGATGGATATTCTGCTTTTCCAAATTTTCTTGGGTTAAAAAGAAGCAGAGATGGAGCATGAGTCTAGGAGGTAGCTGCAGCTCCTATGCTGTTGCTACCTCTCTGATGCTGCAGTTAGTTTCAGAAATAGCAACTGTATCTTGAGCAGCTGGTACAGGCTCCTCCAGCAATCAGATGGAAAGGAGGGCCAGATAAAGCTGCGTGAACGCTTCTGTCCTGTGGAATATTTTACACTCCCAGGCACACGTGGCTTAGGAACTAACTGTGCTGTATCTATTGACTTCTCCAGTTCAGAACCAACATTCAGTTGTCTGTGTGGTGCAGGGAAATCACGGTGGACTTGAACCCACTTGCTGATTTATTGGTAGAGTTCAGCCAAATTGATTACCTCCGACCTCTTCTTGAAATAATGCATATTTTAAAACTAAAGTTTGACAAAGCAGAGAAAAGTAGATTAAAATACTCTCTATATGAAAAATACATAGCACTACTACTAGCTTAGTATGTTTTAAAGAATTGTTTAATATTTAAATGAATCCCTTATGCAAAAAAAAAGCTTTCATGGAAGTTGTGGGTTTATCTAGAATAGGGCTAACTGAAATTCATACATGTGTAGCTGTGTATTCTTTGAGGGACCGTTTTGCATCCCTGCAAGAAATGTAGGACCAAGAACCAGGAGCTCTTAATTTTCACGTGAAGTAACAGGATTGTTTTCAAGTCTAATTGAAAAGAACCATGCTGTTTTACTAATATGATACTCTTTGGAGTGTGTCATTTTTGTCAGATTAATTAAGATTGCTAAGTGTTTCTCCCTTATTTAATTAAGAGTAAGGTTGAAATTCCTTTGGAGAATGCTGTGGCCTGGGTCTTCTGGGGAAGAACCAGCAAATTCTGCCATATCCACATGATACTGAGGTCAAAAGATACTGAGGGGCTTCTGTAGTGCCTGATGCATTTCCTCCTAGATAAGCACCTAAGACTGGTCAGATAAAGTGTCATCTCAGGATACTTACTTTACCTCTCAGCTTTTAAACGTCTAAAGCTGGGGAAGATGATTTTCATCCACTAAGCCCTCTTTATGAGGTCCAGCCTTTAAACGTACGTCCTCCCAGAATTATGATCCAGAGTTGTGCTTCCTGTCTTCTGTGGAGGCAAGTCAGTGTTGTGTTACTGCCATTGCTGTCACCCTGCCCTGGCTCCCTGGTGGGTGGTTCATTCACTCTCCCGGCTCACCAGGCCATGGTTCCTGTCCAGATAACATAAGCCCCCAAAAGACTAGAGTAAAAGCTTGTTGATCAAGTAAAAGTCCACAGTTGCTTTATTGTAAGCCATTTCAGAGTATGTCTGAATGTGCAAACAGTATTCAGGTTCCACCTGAACAAGTTGTGTTGTTGAATGTAATTGTGTCATGTCGATTAATTTCCATCACATTCTAGTAGGCAGACCCTTTATAGTGGGACTTTCAGAACATCAACCAACTTCCTGCAGACAGAGGTAGAGGTTAGGGGCAGGCACACTTAAACACAGAAGTGGCATGTTTTGTCTGTCAAAAGTATGAAGTACTTTGCATATTATCTTCTTAAGGTAGGAGTTAGCTTTAAGAATAAAATGGGGACTACAGCTAACTGGAGATCAACATTTCCAGTAGTTTTCCATCAGCTTTATGCTATAGGGAAGCTTTCTGTACCTAAAGAGATGCATCTTTTGAGTTCTTTTAATATCACTGTAGAAGCCAGTGACATTTTGAAGTACAGGCAGAAAGTGGTTTGCGTTGATCAGTGTTTTGATCATTTAACAGGAGTCTCTACTGAGAAGAATTTAAGTTGCTGAATAGCACTTTGGTGTGATGTGGACAACTGGCAATTCATAAGCATCATCAAAGTGTTTCACAGTGACACCAAACAGCCATCAAGTTTTGTCGGTAATGATTTGGATTGACACAAATCAGCAGTGAACTGGGATGTAAGACCTTTTTTTAATCAGCTCTTAAGCCATTTGGCAAATGAAGGAAGCTGGAGCTGGGTGAAGGTGCTGAAATAGAATGTCCAGGATGTCTAGCACTCTGATTTCTCAAGTGCACAATAAAAAATTAGGTGTGGTCCATTTGTTTTGATGAACTTTGGTTGTAGGGTTGTTGCCTTTGCAGATTTTAGTCTGTGGTGTAATGATGTTCTGTCTTCCTGTCATGAAGTGCAAAATGTTTTGTTTTGAAATTAAAGTTAGAATAGTGGAAATCATTCTTCTGGGAGACTGTAGCCACTTAGGAAATTAAGAAGTAATTTTGTTTGAACAACATGGCTCAGACAAATAACCAAACCAAACCAAAACCCTAAAAATGATTTAGCTGGATGGTAGTAAGGTATCCAACTACGTAGTTTGACGAAGTAAGAAAAATAAAAGGTTTTTTTCATCACTATAGTGAAAATAAGTGTAGAAATAAGATACGGGTTCATTGTGTGAAGCCAAATGCTTTTTCATATAGATGATACATTCAGATTAGGTTGGCTTGAATTTTAAGAGGATAGCTAAAATAGTTTAATATATGCTCAAAGTGTGATCTGATGGATCGCTGTGTATGACTGCAGCTTACCTGTTCACCTTATTTAGGAAGTACTTTGAAATTTAAAACTAATGCAATTACATGACAACATCAGTTGTGAAACATCTTTCTACACTCTCCAGAGATCTTAGTATTCTTGTTTAATTCTACTTTAGCACTTTAGGGATCATTTGTGCTGGGCTTATGTGCAGCACAGTGGGATGCTCAGGAAAGCTGGCTTTTAAATGTCTTTGCACCATGCTGTTTGCCCTGCCTAGTCTAGGTGCCTTATCAGGGAAGGTGAAAGAGAGCTCACAACATTAAAAAACAAACATGCTCAAACAGTGCCAAGGCACATAGGCATAGCCTCATGAAGGGATGGGAGCTTAGCATCTGTTCCACTATCTGTGAATTCACAGCTAGCAAAACTTGTGTGCAACTTCATACTCTTGGCATCTCTGTTGAGTTTATGGTGAGTTAAGTAAGAAGAGGCAGGGACAGAAGTGGAGAGCCAAGCTTTATATTCTTCTCTGAAACTGTTGTGTCAGTTAAGTATTGACTTGGGAAGAGCAAGTCTATAAATTATTATATTTTTAACTCCCAGCTGAATTTTTTAGCCAAATCATCTGACCTATGTATTATTCTGAATAGAAGCTGAAGGAAACCTGAGATTACTTAGTCTAGACTAAGTAAATAAGAACTAGCAAGTACCAATGATTCAAGGAAGATGTCATGTTAGGTTTTTTCTTAAAATCTGGGATTTTTTACAATGGGAAGGGGAGAGGGAAGAAACTTCTATAGGGCCTGCTGCCTCTGAATGTTAACCTCTAGTTCATAGAAGCAGTACCAGTATCAGAGATTTCCTGTTTATTAAATTTAATATTTTTTTCATCCATTTAATCTCTTTTTAGTAAATTTGACCCTAGAATCAACACAGTGTGAGAAATTTAGCCTTATATTGGATTCAGATTTGGTTTAAACAAGGCAGATTTAATACTTCCATTCTCTTAAGAAGCTGGGATGAAAAAAAATGTGAGTTGCGATATGCACTTATAAGTGTTGCAACTCACTTGCAAGTTGTTTTGTTCAAAGCTATACAGTCAATAAATGTTTTACTGCAATCTTGTAGTTCATGCGACTTGTTGCTTGTTCTTCAAAATACTTCTGACAGCTCCATAGATTTGTTTGGGTGTTATATATAGGCTATTGACTCCAAAGTAATTGTATGGCTATCACAACAGATAAATGAAACTTAATTAAATTTGCCATGCTCTCACATAGCTTCTGTTCCCTTAATGGAATAAAATTATTTTGTTGTCAGCATGTAAACTGACAATTCATCTCCTGCACTAACTATGTGATGAATGCATGTGGTTGTATTAGCTGGGATAACCAAACTGGCAGCTGTGATGCAAAAATGAATTGCGCTTGTAGTTATTAGATACTGTAAGAAAACCTAATGCACTGGCTGGGTGGAGGCCAAATAGTCATAATTCAGAATCTTTATGCAACTGCCTAATCACATACAGGTGTTTCTGTAGGTCATTCTGTAGAGCGTCTTTCTGTGGTTGGCAGTGGGGTTGTGAGGCCCTGCAGCTGCAATGGTTTTTCTGCTGAGGTCAGTGTTTGCTATGAAAGGAAGACAGGAACCAGCGTTAAGGGGTCTTAGAGGCTGAGCTATCCTGTAGTATCACTGACAGAAAGTTAAGCGAAGATCTAAAATAGGCACTTGCAAATCTTTCACATTCAGCCACTTGGAACATCTGCTGTCTTCAGCAGAGGCACAACACATTCCAGTTAAAGCTGTGACAGTACCTGGACATGGGGGCAGAGGCTTGTGCTGAGGATCCCCACTCCTTGCATGTGGTGTATGTTGGATTTACAGGGTTGGGAGAGGTCCCTTGAGCCCCCACACTGTTTTACATGTGGCTGCAGTTGCTCAGAGTACAGCTCTTACTGTCTTCGCTCTTTTTTTCCAAAGCTGAGAGTCCCTGCTGAGCTCTGCAGAACTGACCTGTAGCTGCAGCAGCCTCAGGGGCCACATCGATGCAGCTAAATAAAATGAGTCTTAGCACTGAAGTCTGTGGCCTGAATGACTTCCAGATGTTACAGCAATGGTGCTGGATGTCTTCTGCATCCTTGCAGTGTCCTTCTAACCGTGAGACACATATACTGTTTTGCGTGGGGTCCTTTTCCAGCTCCACATCCCTGCGGTGATTTGAGAGCTGCATTGCCACCCACTGGCATGGTATTCGCCTTGCTCAAAAGCACGGATGTGCGTTGCCCACCCAGAAGTGTTTTGAATGGGCACGGAAGGGTTGTAGATCACATAAAGCCTTGGAAGACTGTAGAGATGGAAGGGTGCTAAACCTGACTATGTGCAAAACTGTGCTTGGGATCTTTCCGGCCAGCTGTCACGGACCAGGGCAGTTGCAGAGAGTGGAAATTCCCCAGCCCGTTTAGCCCTCAGAAGCTGAGAGATTTTTGGCCCTGTTTAAATGAGTGGTGGAGGTGTGGTCACTGAGAAAAGAATTGATCCTTGTCTTTACCACCACAGCATTCTTTTGGTGAAGCTAGGGAAGTATCTCAGACTCACCAAGGTGTAATTGAGAGCACAGTTCAGTGAAACTCCTACAATCAGTATATCACTCAATAAATGAGAGCCCAGGTGAAGGAAGTGTAGGGCAGTCAAATACTCTCTTCTTTTCTGTTATATTCCTGGAAGAGTGCAGATGGATTCAATGTACACACAAGTTGTTATAGGTAGGACTTTTGAAAGAAACACAGGGTTTTGTCTAGCCAGGGGCTTCACGAAAATTAGTCTGTACTAATTCAAAGTGTGAATTTATAGTTAAACCGCTTTAAATTCTTATATGTACAAATTAGTTCCAGAATGAAAGTGGTCATAATTCAGATCATTTCAGTGTCAGAGTCACCATGTCTTGCTATCTGACTCGCCACTAACCAAATCATCTAATTGCTTTCATAAAGCGATTAAGTGCCATAAGAGTGACCCGCAGAAAGAAGACTCCACAACCTGTAAGGTTGTAAAGTAGGTATGTTTATTAAGCGCATGGGTACACGGGAGAATCTTTTCCTCCGAATTCGTGTGCGCCTTCTGCGGCACCTTGTCTTAACTTTTATACAGTAAAGTGTTGCATATTCATTACTACACAAAAATGCCTATGCATATTTATAGCCTTTCTGGAAAAGGCGGTCTTTTTCCAAGAAGTCCGGTCGCGCCTGTGCAGTGCCTCTTGGTGGTCGTGGGCCGGGGTCTCGGGGAGTCCTTTTCCCTACTAAGCTCTTCACCTTTGTTCCTTACACATCTTCCCTGGACTCTTGGTGTTTCTCCAAACCACAAAGACGGTTTCTACCAATTTGCTGGAATGTTCTTGTTGTTATCAGAAGCTGTAAGATGCTTCAGGCAGGACAACCTTGGCTTTATCAGGAACTGTCTGTAGCCTACCTTCCTTTACACAGTGACCTAAGATATATTGCTTCAGCTAAATAATTGCTATCCTGTTAACTCTTAAGCATTATTCTCCCAAGCTGTGTTAGCCCCAAGCTATAATTTTCTTTATAAGTGTTACAGTTCTCTCTATCAGGAGCCCAAGTCAATTTGATGTTCTTCACAGCCAAATACCTAGCCATTTTAGAAGATGGGACAGAAGTTCCTAAATAACTTAGCTTGCTTTTGAAAACGTGATTTTGCCGGAATATTTGAAGTGTTCGGCACCATAGCAACAGCAAAGAATTATGTCTGGTGTTTAATGCACTAAAAAAGCTTACTGGGTATCAACTGTGGAAAATATGAGATACATTACAGGCAGAAGAATAAACTACTTCCAGTAATACCAATAAGCAATTTCAGTAAAGGAACAGGGGCAAAACGTTTTTTTTACCTTTTCAGAGTATCTGATAAAATGTTAGATTTGTAAGGTCTTACAGGCATGAAAATAAAATACTGCAGTGATACTGACAAGCAACTTAAGTCTACAAGGTTTTAATGTTTAGTGCAAAAAAAAGCTAGAAATTATTTAGCTATGCTTGCTCTTGGAAAGGGCTAAAAGTTGTAAGACAGAGTTACTGATTTTGGTTTATGCTCTGTGGCCTTCATGAAGAGATAGCCTAGTGTCTCTTTGCTATATAAAAATAAATTACTAAAACAAAAACAAGAATAAGATTAACATAAAAGTCAAGCCTCTTCAGAGAAATCAGGATTTTCTTAGTGCTACTGTGATGATTCAGTCTTTTGCATTGTGATACAGTGCATGAAAGACATGCACAAAAGTGTTCTTCTTAACAGTGTAAGTTTAATGAAAAACAGAGTTTAAATGTGACCTGTGTAAGCACATCCAGCATATACTAGCAGACAATACAAGAAGCTTGGAAACTTCATTGTATTTTGTGGAGAGAAGTTACTCTTCTCGTTGTCCTGCACTTTAGCATGGGTGAGGACTGGGATCTAAGTCCCTTATTGATAAGGATCATAGCTGAAGCATTAGTTTTGTGTTAATATCCAGTCTTATGCATCCTGTGGAGTGCCTTTCAGAAGTTTTTCTGTTGCTATTGACTGTCAGTGTTTCAATAAGCAGTGAACACCACCATACTTGGGCATTTTTTTCCCTTGGCTCTATCTACTGCAGGAATACCATTCTGGGTTACCATAGAAAATATTTCTGTGAAATACTCCTTGCTTAAGCAGAATTTAATATACAGTCTATCCCTCAGTGCTAAGCTTTCATATTGAAAGTTGATCTGTGTTGTGGTGGTGATGTGTTGGCCCTGTGATGAATGAAGGCTGTATAACAAAATACAGAATATGGATTTAGGTGGTGGCTCTCAGTAGTTATAGCCACCAGTTTGCATTGCATGGTGATTTGCTATATAGTGGAAAGAGTCTGTACCATTACTCAGTCTCTTTGGTCATCTTCATCATCAAGTCTGCAAAGTTATTGATCCTTCTACGGTGAACTGATACAGGGCTGCCTGTAGCAGAACTGGAAAGGCAGCTCTTCTTCTGTCCATGGGCCGCACAGGTACTTTGGATGATTCACAGTCTGAGATGATGGTCAAACTGAAAGGCTAAACAGAAGTGAAAGATCATATATGAAACACCTTGAAAGAGAAAACTGTAACAGGACCCCTCTGCCCAAATTTGCAGAAAAAGCTGCATTTCTGTCTTCTACACTGACATAGAAATTGGGAGTTCAAGCATATTGTAGCTCTTCAGTTGAGCAAAAGGCTGTACAGAACAAAAGAATACAATACATCCCAGAGTGGGATAGACCTTCAACCTTTGTAGTGAATGACAGACTCTCAGAAAAGTCATGCTCTCACCTGCTGATTTCGGCCATTCAGCTGCCTTTTTCGCTTTCCAGTAGGTGTGTGTGTCTTTGTTATCCGTCACCTCACTTAAAGAATGCTGTGCTTCAAGGGCCTCCTTCATCTTTTTTGCTATGATTGAATTTGCCATTTAACCAATCTGAAGAACTCATTCACAACGGTTTTCCTGGTTTTGTGCTGATGTACCTGCATTGAGATCATGTAGCTATTCCCTATCCCAAAGGGAAGAATAGATCTTTCATGCTCTGTTAATGTTTCTACTTCTCTCCCCGAGGGAGCTATCCTCCTTTGCTAAAAATTCTTTGAATACTCTAATTAAGGATAAGGGTCTCTTTGAATGTTAATTAGTTTTTCATTGGCCTCACTCAAAATATTTAACTCAAAGCAATTTCCTGGTAATTATCTCATGATTATAACTTTGAGAGGATTTACCCTTTCTTAATAAATTCCAGTTTATCAAATAAGACTTCCTTTTGTATGTGCCCAGTTAATCACAACTACAGATAAGACAATAAGCAGTAATTGTAAAGAGGCAATTTTGGTTTGTTTCTTAAGTTTTCTTCTTGCAAAAGCTGTCCCTTGCCTTTTTTTGCTGGCCTTTAATTATTTAACTGTACTGTAGATGACTGTGTCCCTCATGCACACAAGTTTGGAGCCTTTTGAATGGTTGAATCTACTGAGCCTGTACAAGCCAACAGCTTTGTATGAAGACTAAAATGGCAGAACAACTCGAAACTTTTCTTTCTTGCCTCATCCTGGAATGGTGAGACAGGACCTGATCTGCTCCACTGCTCTTTCTTCAGCTCCTCATTCAATCTAGGACTCCTAATTAGGTGTAATTAAATAAATTACAAAGCCCCTTTCTGTTTTCAATTTTGCTTTGAGTGTTCAAGAGGGACCGAGAAATTTCTGTATCATTATGGAGGGCATATGGTACTTTCGACTAGCAGCAGGACAAACTCTAAAACCATCCTTTCTATCATGAAGAAATTCTACACATTTAATAGATGGCCGCAGAAGATGCCTTTTGAAATCTCTGAAAAGAGATGAAATTCCCAAAATGCTTGTTTAAAATTTCTTCTAAATCAGGACATGAACTGAGGAGCTTAACTCTTATTCCCAGCGTGAATGAGAGGAGGATTCTTATGAGCTTTCAGGAATACCTTGAGGGATGCTGCTCTCATCCACTGTGCCTTCAGAATCAGCATATCCATCTATCAGGACAGTCACATCATTCTGATGTAGGCAGTAACAGGTGTAGCCCATTGCAGAGATCTCACCCATCCAGCCTCGGACCTCAGCGTTGTCTAAAGCTTATTTCATATGGAGGATTTCATAAGGACCTTATACAGAATTCCTTCCCAAGTGCACCAGTGAGTTTCACATGAACCTGAACTCTTGCCTTACACTTCCAAAGAGAAGAAGCTACACTACTTGAGTTCACTAGAGCTCTCAGATAGTACTGCAAGAGAACCAAATCATTCACAATCCCCCTTTGCTTCCTTAAGCATGAATTGCTGCTCCATAAGGCTCATCGGCAAGGCTGTCAGAAAGGATCACCACTTGCTGCCAGCTCAGCTGTGTTGTTACCAGCTGGTTGGCGTATCTCTCCTGCTGATTGCTAACACTCACTCCACCAGACTCTTGGGATTCTTCCAATGCGTGCCACTGTTTATAATCTGGGCAGCAGCTACAGGGACTCTGCTCCATTTGTATTTGTCAGGTCTTACGGATTTAGTTGCTATACCAGATGCCAAATTTTGTAGTGATAGCACTCCATTCTCTACTTAGATGAATTCCTTCTCATTTCTGGTATCCCAAGGCAGCACTGTTCACCACAAACCTGTCATGCAGATCACAGTGACACCTGAAGAAATTACACGCTCTTGAATAACTGTAGTTCTTTGTAACCATGACTACGCTACAGTAAGAAATCACATTTTTTAATTAATTCAATTTATGCAATGAATCCAATATTAAAAACCATAAATTATTAATAAAGCAGAATTCTGCACACATTTTATTTCTATAAATGTAAAATAAAGCTTAAACCATGTTTTATAGTATTGGTACTGAATACAACTCAGCAAGCAATAAATAAGCAATGCTGATTCAAAAAGCAGAAAACATCTCTTCATTTGAACTGCTTTTGTTTCTTTGTTTCGTGAAGGCATCTCTCATAATAGCTTCATTATGAATGCAACTCATTAATGTGTGCTCCCTGCCCCCTGCCTTTGCAAGTCTTCTCCAACGGGCTAAACATGGTGACTGGAGCTTTTCGGATTAATTTTCCTTAAGTGACCTACTTTGCAGAGAAAGATAATCATGCACTTATAGCCTCTGGCACTCTATTCAGGTCACAGATGGACAAATAGCAAAGCTCTTCCTCAGTGACTTACTGGGGTTGTAACTAATCCCCAGTGAGAAAGGGATCAACCTGATGTTAATTGGTCAGAATACCTAAAAGCTTGGAATATCATTGACTCCTACCTTAATTTTCAGGAGGTGTTAGGCTGTATGATACCAGCCAGCAGCTGTTCTAGAAGTGTTTTGTGGTAGTGATCAAATTGCTGGATGCCACAGATGTTAAATACCTGAATTTGAATCTTTTGCCTTGACAGTGGAGCACCATGCAGTGGACGTGTCTGATATTACACACATGCCAGATACCATGGCTGGCACTGATGTCTGGAGATTCGGGAGAGTTTTGACCTTTTGGTCTCTAACAAGTGCTTCTGATCCCGTGAACAGCTGCTATTGTAAAGATTATTTTCTGTGCAATCAGACCTAAACCTCTGTTATGAAACAGTTTGTTTTGTATAACATGGTCAGTTGAGTGAATAAAACTCTCCGTTAGAGGCCAGTTCTCCCTCTTGTACTTGGCACTAATGTAGTGATGTGTGCAAAACTCTATATTTTCAGATATTCAGAAGTTTCACAAAGGAAATTATGAGGCTTTATTCTCTGTTCAGTCTTTTAAAAAAAGTTTGCTGGACCTTTTCATACTAAGAAACAGGGAACAAGTAAGATTGTTAAGGTTGTCTCTTTATTTGAAGGACCATCTTGAAACTTTGTGTGTGCCAGGTGTTCAGTGATGTTAATTCTGACAGGTTTGTAGAAATAACTGTTAAAATTGTGCCACAGCCAGCGAAGGGATGGATGGCATTCAGAATAAAACAAAAAACCTATGCAGGTTGAATTCTTGCACCAGAGGACTGCAAACATATATGCTTCTGTCCCCCAGTGTATACATACAGCTTTGCTGTTCGCACCACAGTGCAAAACTGAAAGGTGATGTGGTAGAAATTGCATTGCAGGTTGTATCTCTTTGATCACTGAATACGTGTTTGTATTTCATGTGCTTCTGAGAGCGAATAATCTCAGAACATATGTGGAATGATTAGGGTTTGGTTTAGATATTTACAACTGTTTAGACAACCTGGCAGAGGTGTGTGTGTATTTCCTATGATAGAATCAAATTCATTGAGGGCAAAATCAATTCCTTTTACCAAAAATCCTTTCAAAGAAAAATTAAGTAAAAGGTTTTAGAGAGAAAGAGTATGTGCAGCACTCCCATACCTGTCCTGAGGGATTGTAGTGCAGCTGTTTCACCATCAAAATTCTGGCCAGGGGCTCTGGCAGTTGTTGGGAGCCCTTTGATTTTTGTCTTCTGTGTCCTTCAGCTTCTGGATCTGTGTTCCCTCTCCTGGGCATTAGCCCCAGCATCTTCTCTTCCATGAAAGAATTCTCATTGTGTCTGAACTGTGTGATTCTCAGCGTTTCGTCTGGAAATGTTCATAAATTTGAACCAATGTAGCTCTACAATTGTAGACACCAGTGCAGATACTTTTAGTCTTGCTTAAGCACAGCCTGTGGTAGGTGCTTTTATCTGGATCTAAAATAATTAATCCAAATAAATCCAGTTGTAATCAAAATAATCCACAAAGCATATTTTTAATTTTCTTTTTTTTTTCTTTTTTGGTTTGTTAAGAAAGTACTGGAAAAAAATAAGTCAATACTGCCAGGATTGGTTATGGGCTATTTTAATCAAATTATGATTTTATGAAACAAAAAAATCACACCTTTAGATCTGTGTTACATGTTCATGCCCACTATGTAGACCTTTTAGAAATAAGAAGTATGATTGAAAATAATACTGGTGTATTCCTATTGAAATCAACCAATTTTAAATTAAAGGTCCAAATAAATCTAGCTTTTGAACCAGGATATCTATAGCAGTAATAGAAAATACATGCTTCATAGTTAATGCTGAAATTCCAGTATACAAGCAATAACTTAAGAGCTCCTGACTGTTTTCTTGGCTGGGTAATAAAGGCACTGGACAAAGGTGAAGGTGAAACACGCCACAAATTCCTCTCACATTATTACTTGGCACTGAGAGTCTGCTTTCTGGATCTTCATGGCTTAGAAGTTTACCTTGTTTCGTGGGTAATAGTACACTAAAAAAGAACTCCATTCTCTTCCCTGTCTGCATATTTAATTAGGATATTAAGTGATCAAACAGTTCTCATCCTGTAAGTGTCCCAGATGCAAAGCTTTTAATCTGCTGTGTTACATCAGTATGAAATCTTCTGTGTATGTTTCTTCTGTGGGGAATGATGAGTAGTAAGGCATATTTGGCAAACATGTAGGTGTCACACACACAATCAGCTACTATTCCTGATGTAGAAGGATTACTAAATGAAATTACTCAGTTGCATGAAATGGCCGGAATGGATATTTGTTTGCCAGATGAGAACATCAAAGAGGAGTTATGATTGTGTTAATGAACTAGATTTTTAGGCATGTTTTTTACAGAACTTGTTCATCTGCCCTGCTACTATAATTGAAAAGTAAATCTACTTAGAGAAACAGAAGAGTAGAAATTGTTAAAGAAATTTGTTTTCATCTTCTTTATTAGGTGAGTCAGCATTCCCTGATGAAGTAGGATTATCATTATTTTAGTTCAGTAACCTAAGATTTAAAATTTCCAGTGGTGAACTTCTAATTAGTTGAATAGATCATGAAATGCTACAGCAATTTGAAAGAACCAATATTCCTCTTCTAAAGGAACTTGTATTGCTATTCAAAGGGATAAAGCAGCATATTTGGAAGGAAATGCTGGAGCATGGAAGAATCAGACATCATGTTTAAGTGAAACAGTACATGTGATCTGAGTTGGTAATGAATGTTCTTTAGTGGCTGGTTGATTTTGAACACCTAAGGAACATTTATAGGAGTCATAATGTTTGTGAAATACGCTTTGGTGGGATGTGCTGTGTATATGCTTAAAGTGGAAAAAAGAAACTCCATGGACAGAATGGTGGCAGAAAGTTTTGTTGTTCATATGTAAAAAGTTCAAATAAACCCATGCACTTACATGAAAAATAGTAGTGATTTATAATTAAATTAGTTGTATTAAAATATACTTATTATAATAAATAATTAGATTATAATAATTCCTCAGAATTCATTACAAACCTGTACCACAGAATCATTTTGGCCAGAGCTACAGATCTTTGGTTTTCAATGATGCATTTAATAGTAAGCTATTTACACAGAATTATATTATTTTTTGTAAGTATTTTCCATGTAGGTGTGCACCTCACATGCTGTTAGCATTATACAAGTAAACATTAATGAGCTATGTGCATACAATATATTCACCTGATGTCTCTGAGATGTTTCTCCGTTGCATACTTAGTGCAAAGATAGGGTCTGTGGATGACAGCAAACTAATTACCTCTGAAAATTAAACCTCTGTTTTTGCTCAGAGAATAGCTAAATTGTAGACAAAGATTGTTCCTCCATAAGCTACTTCAGTAAACCCCAACATTGGCTTCCTCTTTGCAGTAAAGCAATAATATATCTATGTTCCTTGATCTTTAGTATGTTTGCTGATACTGCTGTGGAAAGGTGTAGTGATAGTATGATGGTATTGAATTTCAAGGTCTTTGACTTTGCAAGTACAAATTAAATACGGTATTTCATAAAGAAACTGTATTTCAGCAATAGAAGGCTTGCATTAAGACAACTAAGCCGTAGTTCCAAGGCACTACATTAGCTCTCTTGAATCAAGTTGTTGACTAATCCTTTTCTACAATATATTTCATAAAGGAGTAGACTTAAAAAGCACTTTCACTCAATAAGTATGTATTAAAATAGTGACTAATCGTATATGTATTCTAGAATTACATGCTGTTGCTTTTGGGAAGCTGATGTGGATTTCATAATCCTTAATATCTTATTAAAAGAAAATATCCTGTTGAACTGGTAGGGTAGAGGTTGTTTTCCAATAATGATGTATATGTATTTTCTGAATTTATAATTTTCATGATTTGAGTGTTTAGATTCTCATTTGGACATTTTTTTGCATAATTCTATTTCTCGTGGATATTTTGGAAAGAAAAAAAAAGACATTTTAAGAAAAAATAAAAGTAAGAGATGTGGGGGCTCTGACCGTTCTCATTCTGTCTGTGCAGTTCGACAATCAGCAAGCATTGGGAGGCAGAACTGGCGACGCTCAAGGGTAACAACGCTAAGCTCACAGCAGCCCTGCTGGAGTCCACTGCCAACGTAAAACAATGGAAACAACAACTTGCTGCGTATCAGGAGGAAGCAGAGCGTCTTCATAAACGGGTGAGTCGAGGCAAACAGCCAGGATCCTGAAGGTGGAAGTACTGGTGACTGTTTTCACTTATTTTCAAGTAAAACAAATAAGGTTATTGTTGGAGCTTTAGGTTAATCTTTGAGACAGAAATAAATGATTGCTTTAAACCACACAGGGTTCCTTTGTTGGGAAATTCTCTCCTTTGTGGCAGTTCCTTCTTTGCAAAGGGTATTGCTGCAGGAAGAGTTATCTAACCTGTGATACTTTTTGCCAGCTTTCACTCTTCATTTGATTCCAGCTGCATTGCATCTGTTTCAGGACCTTCTCCATAGCATTACACTTTAAGCCCATAGAAACTTGACATCAAATCTGTAAGTTAAAGAAACTCTGTTGAATTTTCCACATTTAACAAAGTCTAACAGCTTCTTCTCATCCCTGCACCTTAACAAAACTGAACATAAACTCAAGATCATTGTATGCAATTAGAGATCCGCTCCCACTTTCATACAGGAGGGGCTGGGTTCTGTTCCCTTCACTGTAAATTTTGCAATGGTCGTTTGGTAAACCAGAAATTAGTGAACAGTGGGGGAGGGAATGACAGTGACTGAGAGGGGAATAAAGCATTTGCAGTGTCGAAGGCAGTATACAATATTTTAATTTATCTTTTCACATATAACTCTGTGTATTGTATAATATGTTCACCTTTAGCCATACAAATTTGTTATCATAGCTTAGGACACATTTTTGTGCTAATTGAAGGCAATATTAGCCCATATACAGAGGGAAGATGTCTTTGATGAAGCTGCATTAGTTTTGTTGATATCAGTTAACTTAGGAAAATATCAAGGAGACATATATAGTTAGGAAAATAAACAAATACATTGCTTTTTTGCATGAAAACAGGTTTCATGAATATGCTGACAAGAAGGGAAAGGTCAAGTAACAAACATGGCAGTCCTTTTGATTTGGTTTTGTATACTGTACTCACCTATATGAAATAAGGTATAGCAATTACAATTAACCAAATCCTGCAAATTGTGAAAGGTTCTTTCAGACCTCCGGTGGACCTGTGCAACTGGAGGCTGTTAGTAATCCCAGGCCCATATTCATCTCAAGGGGGCAGAAATTCAGCAGGCTAGATGTAACCTGAGGATGTGGAAGAGGAGACAGAATTGCCTTGGGCTTGAGAAACCTGAGGAAATGTCAGATTGCTGGGGCTGTCCTCTACCTAGGCTGACTTGCAGACAAGGGTCCTGAAGTCCCAGCCAAATTCGCTGATAGGGAGGAATGACAATTTCTGATGGACTGTAATTGTGTGTGCCATAGCTGGCTGGATGAAATGCATGAAGTGTAATTAAAACTGGTGATTTTTGCAAAGTGCTTTCAGTTCAAGCAATTGGCAGTTACTGATGAAACTGCTTTGCTTCAGAAGTTCTCTGGTCAGGCACAAGCTTTTCATGTGTGTACAGGGGGACACTTTCAATTTGTCATCCATCTCACTTCAGCTTCTCCTTTGGAAGAGTAGAGTTCTAACCTGTGCTCCAAGTTCGTGAATAGATGATAAGTCATTGGTGATAAAATTGTTTAAACTATAAACTTGTATTAAAATTATAATCTTGTATTAAAATTACTACAGTGCAGATATTCAGGTGGATATGACCACTAGGCAGGCTTTTCAGTAATAACTCATCACTAAAACATGGGACATAATGAGGCAGCATTCTTCCTAATAAAATGTATTAGCAGCTTTTGTTGCAAAGCTGAGACAATACAGTTCTTATCTATGAAAGAGAAGCAACACACAACAACAGCAACTGAGTTTACCTTGAGGATACCCAACCACACAAGATTTGCAAAGATCCCTTTTTTCTTCATGTTACTCTCAGTCAAATCTTATTTAAAATCTGTTATTGGAAAATACAGTTAATGAATGTAGGAATTTTTAGCATGTCACTTTGCTTCTTTATGCTTCTTTATGTTTGCTGCTTTAACAGAAGCAGTAACCAAGTCTTTGTAGCTATATTCATCAATAGGGGATGATTTTTCATAAGCTTTGCCCAGCAAATTTCCTGCAATCATTTTGTATTTCTGAGGGAAAGCGGAATCTCATAACATGGCATTATCTATGCTGTGCTTTTTTGATCACCTTTTACATGAGTTTATTAAGTGTTTCTGTAATCTGTGACCTCGAGGCCTGTTGATATCTCCTGTAGAATATAGGAATGCGCTGTGCCTGTGTTCCTGTGGGCATGCCTGTAAATGACAACAGGGTAGTTCACCAAGAGTACTGCCCTCTGTTGGAATTGCTTTTAGAAAAACACTGACTCAGCTAAATCAAAATTTCTAGGCAAAAGTATGCAGATATGTGAAGAAAAAAAAGTCTCAATCTGTTATCCATACAGTGTGATACAAGAGCTCTTCTAACCTGCATGCTGGGGACTGATCTTTCAAATTGAAACATTGCTCCATTTCAAAAAGAAACTACAAGTCAGATGCTTCTCTGTTATACAAATCGAAAATGCACTGTTGAAATCCAGATCTGGAGGCTGTTGATTATGGTACATGTGGTCGTGAGCAGTGTTAAGTCAGTGTACTGACTTAGTGTAAACTTTGCATTATCTTTCTTTTAGGTTTATCCCTTAAGCTCAGTATTAACTCATAGGTGCAGCTGATAAAAAAAAATGTTCATCAAACTGGAATCCATCTCACCTGAGGTTAGGTAGAAGTTATATATCAAGTCTAAAATGCTCATCTTTTTTTCTTGTAATTCTTGGGGAGACAGAAGCATGGAAAGTAAGTGTCCCAGTCTTAAGAAAACTGACTAAGATGTGGAGTTGAATTTGCTTCTGTAATTACTTGTCTTTCTCCATAGGGTAATCTAGATAGTCCTATAGCCATACTTTTAGTCAGATGAAATGAACCTCATCCCTAGTTCATAGAATCACAGAATAATTTGGCATGGAGGTTATCTGCCCCAATTCTCCACTGAAGGCAGGGCCAGGATCAGGTTACTCAGGACTATGAATCAAGTCTCAAAAAATGGACATCCCACAACTTCTCTGGGCAGCCTGTTCTAATATTTGACCACTCTTGTCAAATTATCTCTCCCAATATCTTGTCTAATTGAAATTTGCCATGCTGCGACTTGCATCTGTTGCCAGTTGAGCAGAAAGATGGGGTTTGATCCAGAAGAAAGTTTGGTTAAAAAAGTGAAATAAACAGGATTTTTAGAAATACTCATAGAAAAACAGATTTCAAGGAGAAACATTAGTTTGCATGTTCAGTTGTAATTTAGTAATTGTTTTATATGGAAAAGTTGGCTATCACAGCATCTTGCCCATTGGAGAAGAGTGTGTTTAGATAGGTATGCATTGGAGGGATGTGCTCGCTTCCAAGATCATAGCCTTCACAGAATCACACAGAATCACAGAA